>NW_007249311.1:17808-58517 GCF_000164805.1 Carlito syrichta | reverse complement strand
GAGCGGGTTGGCATGGCACATAATTTCCCACACTTTAACCCAGTCTGTACTAGATGAAATTGTATTTTTGTTCAGAACAGAATGACTCCTCTTACTAGGAATGAAGTTTTCAGGACTGGGAGGTGCTCTGGATGAGAAAGGGAGTGAGTCATGAATGAACATGAAGGCCCAGAATGTTATTGTGCACCCCCGTTGACTTTATAAACACTGTAAACTGTGCAACATTAAAATCATGAAAAATATTTTTCTTTCTTTAATAACAAATAGACCTTTGCTAATTGCTAACTTGTAATTTTTTTACTTTTATCTCTTCAACACTTGGAATGGTACATAGTGTAAACCACAAACACATTGTACAGTTGTACACAAGTATTTTCTTTCTTTATATCCCTATTCTGAAAGCTTTTACCCTATTTTACATAACTTTTTAACCTTTTAAACTTTTTATTAAAAGTTAAGACACAAAAACACACATTCACCTAGGGCTGCACAGGGACAGGATTACCAATATCACTACCTTCCTCCTCTGTATCTTGTCCCACTGATGATTTTCAGCAGCAATGGACACTCAGGGAGCTGTCATCTTTTACGATAACATTGCCTTTTTCCGGAATACTACTTGAAGGAACTGCTAAGGTTGGTTTTTTAATTCTTTTTTTCTTTTAGATAAGTAAAAAATATATATTTCACAATTAATTCTAAAAGCTATAGGACAGTAAATACATAAACCAGCAGCACATTCATTTATGATCACCATCAAGTATGCAGTAATGCATGTAATTATATGTCATATACTTTTAATAACTGGCAGTGTAGATTTGATTACACGGGCATCATTACAAACACATGAGGGATATGTGTGCTACAACCTCACAACATCTACAGTGCCACTAAGGAATATAAATTTTTCCACTCCATTATAATGTATTCAGTCTGTTTTTGACCAAAAGCATATGTCTGTGCTTTAAAAATGTGCCGCTGTCTTCTTTTATCATGGTTTCTGATAAGAAATCTGCAGTTATTCCAATCCTTGTTTCTCCACATACACTATGTTGAAAAAAGGCCTGAATATTACATCTTTATCTTGAATATTCGGCAGTTTATTAAAATATAAGTTGATACAGATTTGGATTTATCCAACTTGAAGTTTGCTTCTTGAGTCTTTAAATTGAAATCTTTGCCAAATATTTGAACTACTTTTTCCTTGAATTATTTTTCTGCACCAATCTCGTCCTTTTTCGGGACTCTAATGGAATGCCTATTAGTTAGGCTTTTCCTCTGGTTCCTAAAGTAGTGTTGACTTATTTCCAAAATATGGATGTTCTTTTCAGATTGGATAATTTTTATGAATCTTTCCTCGATTTAACTAACTTTTTCTGAATTTTTTTAAATTGTATTTTTTTATTTTCAGTATTTCCAATTGTTTCTTATGTCTCCATTTTTGTGCTGCAATATATATATATATTATATATATATATAATTAGCATATGGTCATATGTTTTTCAGATTCCTTCCCTCTGAAGTGAGGCTCATCACTAATCCATTGTTTCATAGATTTTCTCTTTCCCTTTCCTAGGGATTCAGGGTCACTATGCTTCTGACCTGGTTTATAAGAACTACTTCATTATACTGAATCAAACAATGATCTTGTGAGTATTTAAATTTTTCTAGAGGTTCCCTTTTCCTGCTCTTTTTATGCTCTGTTTCTGGATCTCTTGATGTGCATTGATAGAAAATGTAAAAATGACTTAGACTTTGAGCTTTTCTTTGTTAACTGGGCCTGGAGTTCCTCATCCCTGGGAAATATTTCACATGAACAATTCATTTTAGACTAAAGTAGAAATAAAGTTTCAATTTTGCTCAGCACAGCACATTCTTGAGCAGTTCTCTAACAATTTGCTATCTCCATGGTCCTTCGGGGAAAAAAATGGCAACCGGAAGCTCCAGTGAAAATATTAGCCAGGCTCGGTGGCTCAGCCTGTAATCCCGCGCCTTTGGGAGGCTGAGGTGAGTGGATTGCCTGAGCCCGCAGGTTCGAGACCCGCCTGGGCAGCGAGACCTCACTCTACAATAAAATCAAAAAAATCAGCCGGGCATGGTAGCACATGCCTGTAATTCCAGCTACTTGGAAGGCTGAGGCGGAAGGATCGCCGGAGCCCAGCAGGTCGAGGCTGAGGTGGCCGGGAGCGGCCACTGCACTCCAGTCTGGACGACCGAGTGAGACTCCAACTCAAAAAAAAAATAGAAAAGAAAATATTGTGATGATTCGCTATATATAGTCTTGTTTTCTTGACCACAAAAAATTAGAACAGGAACCTATACTCTACAGAAATGTAACTTTGTAGAGCCTAGAGCAGTGAAAGGCAGTGATTTGGAGCATGTGCAGAGTGACTGCAGCATGGACACTGGGCCCCTGCCACTCACTAGCTGCGTGAATTTGGAGCCTTTATTTAGTGACTTTAAGCATCACTTTCCCAAATTATAAAAAGAAATAAAAACATACTAGTTATGCTTGTTTTATATAGTTTAATATACTTATTTTATGTTTTACTAGGCTATATATGATGATCTCAAGAGCAAATCGATCCTAGTAAGAATACAGTAAATGCTAGTGATCATTATTGGTCTTATCTTATAGGGAACTCGGAACAGTAGGCACCCTCCCTTGAATAGATAATAATCAAACCAATCTAATTCATCAGAGAGTTTATGTGGCATGAAGAAAGAGGAAAAGAGCAGGATGAAACTGATGCAGAGTCACTAGACCAGGAAGACTGTCATCAGAGCTACTGCAAAAGACCGAACAGCAACAGAACGCTAATCTCAATTTTCTGAATGGATGACTTCTGAAATTGTATTGTCTGCTTTTATGTTGCAGTCCGTTCTCATGACAGAAGATACTTGCATGTACTCAGACAAATTTTCTTCGAGTTATACTCGAGTATTGTATAGTATTTTGCTTTACAGAATGGTGTCATTTTCAGCAGAACTTAACTTGTATCTGGCCTGCAGGATCACAACTGGTTATTTAGTGTTGTTTTTATACACATCATACTTTTCATGTATAATATATTTTTTCAATATATTTACTGTATCTTTATGTAAGCTTTCATTCATATATTATGTATGAATTTTAATAGTTTTTGCCAATCTGTATGTCATATTATGTGTTTGCTTATTGCACTGGCTGAATACTTCAATTCAATGTTGAAGTAGAGGAGTGACCACAAAAATCCTTCTCACACTCTTAAATTTGAAGGCGTTTCCCTACCATTTTACTGTTCATTTTAATTTCCATATTCCTTTTACAGACTCCATGACTACATCAAGTAATTTGCCTTCCAAATTCAGTCAGCTTAGTGCTTTAATCAACAATCAGTCATCAGTACTGAATTTGAACAAATGATTTTTCATTATGTAAGCTGTGTCCTCCATTAATTTCTGTGTCATGAGTGCATTAATGTTTTTCAGTACTTTAAAGATGTCACTTTTGTGCCTTTTGTTTTGAATAGTCTCTGACGAACAGTCTGTTGTCATTTTAATCTTTGTTCTAAAGTTAAATAATCATTGCATATCAGAGATAAGCCTATCTTGGATATTAATATCATTCTTTTAAACATGTTTCTGTACTCATTGTGCTGTATATCTTGTTAGAAATTTTGCTTCTATGTCCTATATGTGTGGATTTGTATTTTCCAGTTTCATATTTTTTGTCTCATTCTTTATAAAAGTTATTGTTTCCATATTGTTCACAAATAATCTGAATCTCCTTAATAACTAATATTGTCAAAAATCTTTCATTTTGTGTGCTTATCTTGCACCTCCAATGTCTACACATTTGTCTAATCTTTTTCCACTTTTTATTCAGTTTTTTATCATTGAGAGTGTATTTACAAGTCACGAAGTCTAGTTCTTTCACAAATAAGTGTTTTGCAAATATTTTATCCTCCTTTGTGCTGTACTTTTTGAACTTGTCTTTTAAGAAACTGAGTTACCTTTGCTTGAATGAAAACCAATATGTCTCTTAAAAATTTCTTTTTTAATTCTACCTAACAAACTTGCCTTACCTAAGATTCCAATTTTTAAAAAATACTTTTTAGCATTAGGTTTTACACTTAGATCTGTAATACATTTTTATTTTTGTATGTGATTCAAAAATGGGCCAAGATACTCTTTTGCATAAGATGATCAATTTTTCCAATACTGTATGTTGCAAAGACTAAAATTTCTTCAAAATATCAAAAGATGGGTCAATTTCTGGCCCCTCTATTTCCTCCTATTGAACTACATTTTTAGTCTTCTTCTCTTAATGAAATTCATTCTGTTTTCTAGCTTATTAAGCCAGAAACTTCGATTTTGATTTATATACTTTTTTTTTTAGTTGGAGTCTCACTCTGTCGCCCAGACTGGAGTGCAGTGGCCACTCCCAGCCACTGCAGCCTCGACCTGCTGGCCTCTGGCGATCCTTCAGCATCAGCCTTCCGAGTAGCCGGAATTACAGGCGCGCGCTACCACGCCCGGCTAATTTTTTTATTTATTGTAGAGATGAGGTCTCACCAAGTTGCCCAGGCAGGTCTCGAACCCGCGGTCTCCGGCAATCCACTCACCTCAGCCTCCCAAGGCACAGGATTACAGGCTGAGCCACCGAGCCCAGCTATATATACATTTTTTAAACAGAGACTTAAGTCTAGAAACTGCTCAGGCTTTTTCCCACAAAGAGCTGGGAGAAGACCTTCCAAAATCAAGCAAATTCTTTGCTTTAAGAGAATGCAGCTATGTCTGATGGTTTTGGTATTTATTTTCCCATGACCTCATAGCCAGATGAATGTTGTCAAGTAAGTCATCATCAAATATACATAAAATATGTTTATTCAAGGAAAAATACATGTATATAGTGGAATATTTCATAACATAACAGGTGACATTTCATTTCACTTATCTTGCATGTCTTAAATTTTAAGCTTCAGTTGTTTCTTGATACTAACATTTGTATAGAGTCAAAGTTGTTTTTTAAAGTTCTTTTTCATGGCTATTAAATGTAAAGGTGTTTTTAAAACAAAATGCCATATATGACTTGGGTTCAAGTGTTCGTGTATTTGGTAAGAATGATTCACTTAATATTTAAAGTTGTATACTTGATTGGTTTTCTGACATGACTTCCTAAAACAATATGAATGAGAAAGGAAAAAAAAGTCTTCTTTAAGAAACTGAGCAAATTACCATTATGTAAATTTTTCATTATCCATGATGCTATTATTTTCCAGAAGTCTGTTTCTCTATCCCTCCTTCCCTCCCTCCCTCTCCCTCCGCGCCCCCTTGGGACAGGGCTTCACTAAGTTACCCAGGCTGGGTTGCAGCAGCATAGTCATGGCTCAAAACAGCCTCAAACTCCTGGGCTCAAGTGGTCCTTCTTCCTCAGTCTCTCAAGTAGTTGGAATTATGGGCACCCACCACCATGCCTGGCTGTTTTTCTGTTTTGTAGAGACAGAGTCTGACTTTGCTGTGTAGCCTGGTCTTGAACCATTCACCTCTAGCAATCCACCCGTCTCAGCCTCCCAAAATGCTGGATGACAGATGTGAGCCCCTGCACCCGGCTCCGTTTCTTTCAATATTCTCTCCTTCATATACTGAGTATTATTGTTTCTGCCTCTTTTGCAATCCTGAGGATTCTGAAATGTTCACCATCCAGATTTTATTGTGAGTAAAATGCAGCAGGCACTGCTCATCTCTGGTGTCGCACAACTGTCCTGATAACATTGTCATCTTGCCTCAATCCAGCAAATAAAAGTAATAAATACAACTTCCTTTTAAACTTACCTATCTGTGGTTCATGTGTCCTATGTCCTTGGGTGTGCCAGGCTTAGAATTTTCTTTAGATAAAAATTGGGCTCATTTTTGGTTCTGAATATGATCAAGTTTACTCCTTCTTTCTACACATCTCTAAAACTGGATTCCTGCTTAGTTCATGCTGAAGATAATAACAGTTTCTTGTTGCATATCACCTAAAATTTCCTTTGATTCTTCTAATGAGTTTTTGAGATGAGAACTACCATGAGCCTATCACACAAGAGAGGAAACCAATGTTCAGCGAATGTAGATAACTTGCCTAGGTACTCCAATAGCAAATTGTAGGTGTGAATTTCAGAATCCTATCTTTTTTTCATTCAGTAAAACTTATTGATTTCTACAAAATGCCAGGTACTCTTCATCTATATGATTTTCATGTATGTTCAGAGAATAAGGCAGTGAATGATAAACTATTCTCATCCTCTAGTTCAGGAACAGAGGTGAACAAAAATTAGCTAATATATAGACACAGGTATAAACATATAAAAATTAAGTAAATGGGTAAAATAAAGAAGATGGAGGTAAGTGCTACAGAGAGATGAAACGCAGGAAAGATGCTGAAGACAGTTTGTGGGGGAAGGTTAAACTTTGTAATTACAGTGAAGGTGAAATTTAAGAAGGAATGTGAAATGGTTCTAGAAAAAAACAGTGTGCGTATCTGGGGAAGTAGAGCTCCAGGCAGAGGAAATAGCCAGATGCTAAGGTCATGAGACAAGAACATCCTAAGAGTATTCAGGGAACTGAAAGAACATCAGTGTGTGAGGAAAAGAGGGCTTAGTGTGGAGAGAAGACAATGAAATCAGAAAGAAAGTGTAAGGCTCAGATTAGGGCTTTAGAGGCAGTTTGAGGCTTTTGGCTCTTGCTTAGTGGAATTCATTGAAGAGATTTGAATGACATAATCTGAATTATGTTTTGGGAGAAGCTCTCTGGAAGCCATGTTCATTACAGATAGCAAGAGAGTAAGGGCATGATTGGGAAGACAAATAATCAATTCCAAGAACTGATTTACTCAAAGCTGTTAGATCAAGGATTAGCAAGGCAGGACCACAGATCATTTTGAGTGACCTGTGAATGAAGAATGATTCCTACATGTTGAAAGGGACTTGGAGAAGGAGAAATGGAAAGAAGAAAAGCAGCAAGAGGAGGAGGAGGAAGGGATAAGGAGAAACAGAAGGTGCTACAGAAGCTACATATGGACCACAAAGTCAACAGTCTTTGAATTCTGGAAAACATTTGCCAAAATCTGAAGTCAAGCATCTAGCTAAAAGTAGGTTTTCAATAAAATTCAAGGGAGGAATGCATGAGTTAAATATTTGCTGAATATGTTGTAAAGTGATAGGTGTTGAGAAATATCGGTTACTTCATTACCAAACATCACAAAAAGACCATTCATGACCACTGAGCTATTGAAAAATAATCTGGTCTCCAGAACAGTAAAACAAAAGGCACTGTCTAACATGAACAAAATCATAAAAAGTATATAGCAATAAGAAAATAATAACAAAAAGTAACACACATCTTTTTAAAGTACTTAAACATTTCATGCTAATTCTTGAATTTACTCTTTTAATCAACAACATGAGATGGGTAGAATCACCTCATTAGAAATTACCATAGCAAAAGTCCTTAGTGACTATTGGCTCAATGAATAACATGACATAATTTATCATTTTAAAATGTCTGACAGGTGATCATGTGTTTTCAGAGTTTCTATAGAAAATCTTGGTCCAACACTTACTCCAGTTTAGTCTTTTCAAACAAACAAAATCAAGAGATTTTTCAAACAAAATCAAGAGGTCTTTATTGACCTTCCTCAAATGATATCAAGGAACTATAGTTAAATGCCATCACTTGGAGCCATTTCTGCTCCTGGAGAGGCTAGAAAAGGCTAATAATATTTCTTCTTTTTTCAAAAAATTTGATCCTGAGCAAAACTGTTTTGTGTCTTAACAACTTCAGCCTTTTTAAGGGATGGAAATCCAAATGTTCTCTGACATATTATTAAGAAATATTATGAGCCGGGCTCAGTGGCTCAGCCTGTAATCTCGCGCCTTTGGGAGGCTGAGGTGAGTGACTTGCCTGAGCCCACAGGTTTGAGACCCGCCTGGGCAGCAAGACCTCATCACTACAATAAATCAAAAAATCAGCTGGACGTGGTAGCGCGCACCTGTAATTCCGGCTACTCGGAAGGCCGAGGCGGAAGAATCGCCAGAGCCCAGCAGATCAAGGCTACAGTGGCCGTGAGTGGCCACTGCACTCCAGTCTGAGTGACAGAGTAAGACTCCAACTCGAAAAAAAAAAAAAAAGAAATATTATGAGTAAAAGGCTAAAAACAATTGTGTAGTATGTTAATTATCTAAATGTAATTTTTAAATAGATTTTTTTAAGAGTAAAAAAAAAAAGCAGAAAACTTTTACTGACCTCTGTCTCCTGGTTTCTGGCTTTTGGTTTTGCTTGGCATTTGTCTGGTGCATGACCTCAGCTGAATAGACAAAAGAAGTCAATGAAACAAGATTTAAACTAGATGAAGCCATGTATAGCATCTTCCAGATCTCTTTGGTCATGCTGAAGCTTCCAACTCCTAAGAAAATAATACTTGTTTTCCTGGTCCCAAGAGTCAAAGTCCCCTCTCTTGAACATAAGAATATCCAAAGTTATATTTAGTTAACAAAAATGTGCAAGAAAGAGAAGACCTAGCTTGCATGCTTACAATGACATTGTGTTGATCATATTTTCATTCAATACATTGCTCCACGATTTTCATGCAAATAAATGATGTACTAGGTTTCTGAATATAGTCCAGAGAGGCAAAAAAAAAAAAAATGGTTTTTAATCTATATGGAATAACCTCCCAGTGAATTTCATTCAGGATAGTCTAAAATTGATCTAGAATATATCTTATATATTTACATCTTTAAAAGTCGACAAAACAACAGCAAAAACCGAAACCCAAGACAAGCAAACTAAAAATATGGGCTGCAAAGTTGAATGAGAAGAGAATGTTGTATGACGCTATGGTGACAATCGGGGTTCCCTGCCCTATATTTCCAAGGAGACTGGAGCCCAGAGTTGGCCACGGGTAATTCAGGAGTTGAAGTAAAAACTCCTCCTAGAAGTGCAGGAGCTCATCGTAGATATGCCACGGTGCTAAGTACGAGAGACTACTGAAAACATAAATAACACACAATTTGCTAATTATAAGGAAGCGCACAGCCCAGAGCTCGCGCTCAGTAATGACCACCCAGGATTCAAAGCCTGGCTGGGTCACTACCACATGGATCACCAGAGGAATGTTGTAAAGCTTAAGGGATTTGACCCTCTTTGTAAAAGAAAGGAGGAGACTCCAGTAACTGGGAAGAGGTATCATAGGGGGCACCATCCAGTCAGTTCCCACACTCCTGTGCCTCCTCGGAACCTTTCCCCCTAACCCTTGCCACAGGGCTGCCATGATGATGGGAGAGGGTCTAGGTGAGCCTAGCAGGAGCTGGGTTGGTCCTGGGCTGAGCTTTGAGCAGGCTCCACCCTGGTGAGCCAGGACCAGGGCCAGGACGCACAGCCACACAGTGCCGAAGCCAGCCAGGCAGTTGCTACTCATCCCCACAGAGTAGCCCACCTGGTGCCCATCACCTGCGAGCAGCAGGAGGAAGGCCCCAGGGCTAGATCGGCCATCTGCGCCGGCGGTTGGGGGGGCCACGCGTGGTGCCCGTGTCGCCCTCATTGACTCGCCCCGTCTCTGTCACGAGCCCCATTGAGACGTCACAGATGCAAGACTGGCCAGTGTGTGCTCGACTGAGAGAAGAGTTGGTTGCTAAGATTTGTCCCCATGGCTTACTCTTTCCCGTCATCGCAGGCCGCACAACCGGCTCTCAACGGGAAATTTTCTTTCTTTCTTTCTTTCTTTTTTTTTTTTTTTGAGTTGGAGTCTCACTCTGTCGCCCAAACTGGAGTACAGTGGCCGCTCCCGGCCACCGCAGCCTCGACCTGCTGGGCTCCGGCAATCCTTCCGCCTCAGCCTTCCGAGTAGCCGGAATTACAGGCATGTGCTACCACGCCCGGCTGATTTTTTGATTTATTGTAGAGATGAGGTCTCGCTGCTCAGGCGGGTCTCGAACCCGCGGGCTCAGACAATCCACTCACCTCAGTCTCCTAAAGGCGCGGGATTACAGACTGAGCCACCGATTTTGGGTACCTCCGGCGTGGGCTCCCACGTGGCCTCCTTTTCTACAGGCTCAGTCTGTCTCTCTCTCTCTCTCTCTCTCTCTCTCTCTCTCTCTCTCTCTCTCTCTCTCTCTCTCTCTCTCTCCCTGTCTCTCTGTCGCTTTCTATTCAATACTTTAGGAAAGTTTGTTCAACAGCAGCAACTGACAGTGTTGCAATTCATTGTTTCCCAATTCCTGGTGGAGCTAGCATATTTCTTTCCTGACAACTCTGAGAATATCCCAGATTGTTTCTAGTTTGCTGGGTATTGAACTGTGTGGCTCCTTCTGGAACCAGGTAGAGATCTCATACACCTTGAATCATAAGGGTAAGCTGGCACATGTAACATGTTCTTAATACAGAAGAACATTAAGAAAATTAAAGTGACCATCATGTATATTTACGTGGTAGGCCTGGGTTTGTATACTCCAGTTTTCCAAGTATAAAACATATATGTAGATATAGATATAGATATTTTTTCCCCTAAGAGACCCATGAAGTAAATCAAGAATAAATTATTTTTTAAAAAGGAAGCTTGGATGTTCATCTTTTCCTGAACAATTTCCTAGCTAACTTTTTGGAGTTATTGTCATTCTGAGTATGAGCAATCTTTTGGTCAATCAATAGTTATCACTTACTGATTATAAAGAAATTATCACAGATACACATAAGAATAAAAAGAAATCAGCCTATGCATTCATGGACCTTAAATGGGATATGTTTTAAACATTTTCAAGAAATGTGTAGATAAGAAGTGCCAAAGGACATTGGTCTAGGCTGATATTTTTTTGGTTAAAACTTCAGAAGCACAGGCAACAAAAACAAAAATAGACAGGACGATATTAAACTAAAATCTTCTGCCCAGCAAAAGAAACAATCAACAGAGTAAGAAGACCACCCGTTGGATAGGAGAAAATATTTGTAGACAATTTTTCTGTCTAGGGGCTAATATCCAGACTATATAAGGAACTCAAACAATTCAATAACAAAAACCAAATAACCCCCTTAAAAAGTGGACAAAAAATCTAAAGACTTTTCTCATACAAATGATCGACAAGAAGATGAAAAATGCTCATTACCAATGATCAGAGAAATGAAACTCAAAACTATAAAGAAATATCATCTTATCCTAGTTATAATGGCTATTATCAAAAAGACAAACAATAACAAAAGCTGTGAGGTTGTGAAGGAAAAAAAACTCTCATAAACCGTTGGTGTGGACTTAAATTAGTGCAACTATTATGACAAAAAATATGGAGATTTCTCAAAAAATGAAAAGTAGAACTGCCATATAATCCAGGAATCCCACTTTTGGGTATTTATCCAAAGAAAAATAATCCAGTATACAAAGGGATACCTTTAGTCACATGTTTATCGCAGCACCACTCACAATAGCCAAGATATGGAATCAACCTATGTGTCCATCAAGGAATAAATGGATACATAAATGTGGCATATATACTCAATGGAATACTATTCAGTCATAAAAACATGGATATAACTGGAGGTCATTACATTCAGAGAAATAAGTCAGACCCAGAAAGACAAATATGCATGTTTTTACTCTTATGTGAAAACTAAAAATATTGATCTTTAGAGGCAAGGAGTAGAATAACAGTTACAAGAGGCTGGATAGTGTGTGTGTTGGGAGAAAGTAGAAAAAGAGAGTTTAGTAAATGACAACAAGTAGATAGAAGGAATAGAGTAGATAGAAGGAGTAGAGTTTAGTAAATGGCTACAATTAGATAGAAGGAATAAATTATAGTGTTTGATAACACAATAGGGCAACTATAGTTAAGAACAATAAACCTATTTTAAAATGTACAGAAGATAATATTTAAAATGTTCACAACATAAAGAAATGATAAGTGTTCATGGTGATGGATATCCTAAATACTCTGAATTGATCTGTATACATTGCATGCATATATCAGAATATTACATACACCCCTTAAATATGTACAAATATTATATAATCAGTAACAAAAGGGAAAAAATTACATAGGTACTCCATGAGAAGGCCATGTAATGACAGAGGCAGAGATGGAAGTGATGTGTTTGTAGCTAAGGACCACCAGGAAATTGCTGGTCACCATCAGAAGCCAGGAGAGTGTACTGGAAAAGATTCTGTCTCACATCTCTCAGAAGGAACCAACCCTCCCAACATCATAATTTCAGAATTTCGGCTTCTGGAACTGTGAGACAACAATTTTTTGTTGTTTAAATTTTTTAAAGAAGCAAAAGGAAGAAGTGATAGTAATGGGTCTTTGTACAGACCAGGCGAGTGAAAGGCAGTGATTTGGAAAATGTGTAGAGGGACTAAGAACATGGAAATTGGGCTCACCCAACACCACCACTCACTAGATGTGTGAATTTGGTGCCTTTATTTAGTGACTTTAAGCATCAGTTTAGCAAATTACAAAATTAAATTAAAAGATACTAGTTATACATATTTATTACAGTGGTTACTACGTTGTATATAAATATCTAAAAAGCAGCTGGATCCTAGTAAGAATTTATTGCATGTTAGTGATCATTATTGTTCTTATCTTTTAGGGAACTCTGAGCAACAGCCACCCTCCCTTGAACAGATTATAATCAAATCAGTCTGATTCATCTCAGAGATTTTACATGAAATGAAGAAAGAAGCAAAGAGCAATATGAAATTGAAGCAGAAAGGCCGCAACGCAATACAGTGGAGTCACTAGACCGGGAGGACTGTCAACAGGGCTGCTGTAACAGCGAGTGTGGCAAGGAATGATAGCCTCATTCTCCTGAATGTATGGTCATTGAAGTTGGGTTGTCTATTCTTGTGCTACAGTACATTCTCGTGAATGAAAGCATTTGCATGCATGCAGACTTATTTTCTCAGAGTTATACCTGACTGTCGTATAATTGTTTGCTTTACAGAATGATGTTCTGTCAGCAGAACTTTTCATTTGCATGTGGCATACCGAAGCACAACTGGCTATTTAATGTGTTTTTATAGGCATCATACTTTTTGTGTGTAATTCTTTATTTTTTAATATACATGTTGAATTTTTCTGTCAACTTTCATATATTATCTATGAATATTAATAGTTTTTTCAATTTGTATGCTCTGTTGGTTGTTTATTGCAATGACTGGAGGATTCAGTTCAATGTTGAAGAGGAGGCATGACCACAGAAATCTTTTTTTCACTCTTAAATATTGAGGAGTTTCCTTACCATTTTCCTGCTATTTTTAATTTCTATATGCCTTTTATAAACTCCATGAAAACATCAAGAAATTGGCCTTTCATTCTTAGTTTGCTTACAGTGTTTTAATCAAGAATCAGCAATAAGTAGTGATTTGAACACATTTTTTTCAGCATGTAGGGCTGTTTCATTCTCCATTAATTTATCAGTGTCATGAATGCATTAAATTTTTTAGTGCTTAAAAGATGCCACCTTGTGTCTTTTGGCATGTATGGTTTCTAATGAGAAGTCTGTTGTCATTTTTATTTCTGTTCTAAAGTTAAGTAAACTTTGTATCTCAGAAATGAACCTACCTTGGATAGTAATGTTATTCTTTTAAACATATTTCTGGATTTAGTGTGCTGTATATTTTATTAGAAATCTTGATTCTATGTTCTATGTGTGTGGATTTAATTTTCCTGCTTCCTATTTTCATTGTTTAATTCTTTATCAAAGTTATTGTATCCTTATTTTCCATGAATAATCTGAATCTCTGTAATAAATAATATTGTCAAGCATCTTTCTTTTTTGGGCTTATCTCACAACCATATCTCTTATTTAGTAAGATATTTAGTAATATTTGCCCACATTTTTTCCCACTTTTTATTCCGTTATTTTCCTATTATTGAAAGTGTGTTTACATGTAATGTGGTTTATTTCTTTCACAGATATATATCATAAATATTATCTCTTCTTTTGTGTTTTTTCTTAACGTGTCTTTTAAGAAATCAAGTTTTCTTATTTTGATGAAAAACAATGAGTCTTTTAAAAATTTCTTTTTAAAATTTTACCTAACAAACTGCCATACCTAGGTTTTCAATTTTTAAAAAAACCACTTTATAGCATTAGGTTTTACATTTAGGTATGAAATGCATTTTTTTGTATATGATTCAAAGAAGTGTCAAGAGACTTTTTTGCAAAAAATGTCCAATTTTTCCAATACTACATGTTGGAAAGACTGAAATTCCTTTAAAAGATCAAAAGATGGGTCAATTTCTGGACTCTCTATTTCCTTGTATTGATCTACATTTCCAGTCTTTCTCTGTTATCAAAATTTTTTTTGAAAAGTTTATTAAGCCAGAAACTTAGATTTATATATATCTTTTAAATATAGATTTTATGTATAAAAATTGTTTGAACTTTGTCCCACAGAGTTTATATCTATTTTATTTTATTTTGTTTTATTTTAAAGATATGTGATACAATTCAGGATTAGATATACATGTGGTAATTTTACAGGTAAAGTTTGGGGCTCCCTGGGGAGTTTTTACCTTATGTTTTCATTTGTTCAATTCCAAATATTTCTGAATTTTCTGGTGATTTCTATTGGCCATGTGGTTTATTTAGAAATATGTTGCTCAATTTTCAGTGACTGAAATTTGTAATATACTTTTTGATTATTGATTTCTTCTTTAATACTTGGCAGTTAGAAAATATACCTTGTGTGATTTTAATACTGTAAAATGTTTTTACATTTGTTTTATGGGTCAGAATATAGTCTATCCTGGCAAATGTTTCATGTTGACTTTAAAGGTGTGTTAGTTATTGTTGGACAGGGTATTGTCTAAATTAGATCAACTTTATTGATATTGGTTTTCAAAGCTTTTAAATATTTAGTATGTTTTTGTCAAGTGTGTTCTATCAGTTATAGAGAGAGGAGTAATGAAGTTTGACACTGTGGAAATCTCCTTCCCCTTTCAGTTCTATCAGTTTGTGTTTTTATGTATTTTCAAGATCTGTAGTTTGGTGAAGACACTTTTAAGATTGGTAATCTTGAAGAATTGACACTTACCATTATGCAATTTTTTCATAATCTGTCTTCCTTTCTTCCTTCCTTCTGTCCTTCCCTCCCTCTTTCCTTCTTTCCTGTCTTTCTTTTTGAGTTAGGGTTTCACTTTGTTGCACAGGCTGGAGTGCAATAGCAATATCACAGCTTACTATGGCCTCAAACTCCTGGGCTCTATCCTCCTGCCTCAGACTCTCAAGTAGTTGGGACAACAGGTGCCGATCTTCATGCCTGGCTAATTTTTCTCTGTCTTGTAGAGACAAGGTCTCACTTTGTTGTGTAGCCTGGTCTTGAACTGCTCACTTCAAGCAATCCGCTCATCCTGGCATCCCAAAATGCTGGATGAGAGGTGTGAACCACTGAACCTGGCTCTCTTTATTTATTTCCATTTACTCTCCTTCACTTGTTGGTTATTGTTGCTTCTACCTTTTTTGTAATCTTGAGAATTCTGAAATCTGGACCACCTGGAGTATTTTGGGAGCTTAATGCTGCAGGTACTGCACATCTCTGATGTCACGCAACTGTCTGATAACATCATCATCTTGGGGTCTCTTAGGCAACAAAATGTAATACATAGAACTTCCTTCTAAACTTATGCCTGGGTGGTTCATATGTCCTATGTCCCTGGGTATTCAAAGCATTTCATTCTCTTTATAAAAGAACTGAACTCACTTTTGGTCCTGAATGTGGTCAACTTTATCTTTCTACACGTCTCCAAAACTGGATTTCTGCTTGGTTCATGCTGAAGACAACAACAGCTGGGTTTTGCACACCGCCTGACATTTTATTTGGTTCATCTAAAGAGTTATTGAGATGAGAACTATCATGGGTCTATCTCATAAGAGAGGAAACTGGGGATTATTGATTATGGAAAACTTGCCAAGGTACGACAACAGCATATTTTAGGCATGGCATTCAGAATAGTATTTTTTATTGAATAAAACTTATTGATCTCCTACCAAATGCCGGGTATTATTCTTCAG
This sequence comes from Carlito syrichta, assembly GCF_000164805.1. Classification (NCBI taxonomy): domain Eukaryota; kingdom Metazoa; phylum Chordata; class Mammalia; order Primates; family Tarsiidae; genus Carlito; species Carlito syrichta. Next base: position 42,488 of record NW_007249311.1, on the reverse strand, counting down.
TATGATTTATGAGTCTGCTCAGAACTATGGCAGTGAATAACAAAGAAGTTATCCTCACTCTCTAGTTGGGGAACAGAGGTGAACCAAAATTAGCAAATATACAGATACAAGTATAAAAATATACATTAAAATTAAGTAAATGGTTAAAATAAACAAAATGTAGGGTAAGTACTATGCAGAAATGGTATGCAGGCAAGGGGGATGCAAAATGTTGGTTGATGGGGGAGGTTGAACTTGGTAATTATTATGAAGGTGAAAGGCAAGAAGGAACATGTAATGATTCTCCAGGCTTCTCCTTGCATAGAGAAGTCTGCCAAGATAATGTTGGAGTGTCCAGATCGCCAAGCTGACTGATGCTGCTGATGCTGGAGAAGGAGATGCAGCGCAACAAGTTGTCACATATACCACCATGAGCTCTTCCCCACCCAGAGCATAAGCCTTACCAAGAACAAGTTGGTTCCACTGCTACCGCTGCTGCCGCCTCCACTGCAATTGTTGTGGGATAGAGGTAGGATGCCTCCAAAATCCAGTGTCCCTGAGTGACTGTTCAGAAAAGGCTAGGCTACTTGAGAAAGAACATGGGTATAAAAGAAATAGCAAATTCTTGGAAGATAAGATGGAGGCTTTGGAGCATAAAACAGAAACCATGGCAGAGCCACTCAATCTGTCTTTTTTTTCTTTACCTCACCTGCTGGAAAGACCAAGACTCCCTGCCTCTGGTCACTTGAAGTCTGCAGGTCTCAGCTGCTCCTAGCCCCCACTGAACTGACCTACCTGGCAGCTGGCTCTCCTATCCTGCTGTCGCTCTGCTAGTAATGACACTTGAAGGAGAAAGGTGTGGGGCTAGGAGCAGAGGGACAAGCAGGATAAAGAGCCGGCACCCAGGTGGGCCAAGTCAGTGGTGCTAGGAGGAGCTGTGATTGGAAAGTGCAGGTGACCAGAAACAGGGAGTCTGCAGTCTTTCCAGCAGGTGAGGAAAAAAAAAGACAGATTGGGTGGCACTGCTGTTTGCCGTGGTTTCTGTTTTATCCTCCAAAGCCTCCATCTTATCCTCCAGATTATGCTGTTTCTTTTACACCCACTGTTCTTCCCCAAGAAGGCTAGATCATTCTGAATAGCCATGCAGGGACATTGGATTTGCGGGAACAGTTAGCTCTATCCTACAAGACTTGCAGTGGAGCCGGCCAGCAGTAGCAATAGAATCAACCTTGTCCACAGCAGGGCCTATGACTGGCAGTTCTGGGTGGAGAAGAGCTCATGGTGGAATATCTGACAGCTTGGTGCCCTGCATCTCCCTCTCCAGCATCAGCAACGTCAGCCAGCCTGGAGAGCTGCACACTTCAGCATTTTCTTGGACTTCTACAGCTGCCAGGAGAAGCCTGGGGCCTGATCCAGGAACATGGTTGCATCTGTCCCAAAAGGCAGGACTTCCCCAGCAGAGATGTGTGCCTGGGATCCTATGTTCTTCCCGGAAGGAGATCAGCTGGGGCACTTGGGCCTTCTCTCTCAAGTCCTTTTATGAGTATGGGCAGGGAAGAATTCCCTCCAGAAGCCCAGGACTGCACCCAGGGAACAGAGTTATCCCTGGGTCTCGAGAGGCCTAGATGACAGTGACACTTCCTCCTTGCTAGGATGGACTCTTTTCTTGACTTACTGCTCTTTGGTGTAAACCTGTTCCTACAGTTTTGTCACTTTTTGAGACTCTCCATGCCCCCCCGCATCTCCTTGGGGAGCCTGGATGGTGTCAGTTTCCTAGGACTGACGACCTGCTCAGGTGGAAAGGCAGGAGGGTATACTTGCGCTGAGAGCGATCCTGCAGAAGTCAAGTGTGCACCATCAGCGAGTTCCCAGGGGACAGCGTGGGTTCCATCTTTGGGGACTGAACCCAACTTTCAGACGGTAGGGTCCGCAGAGAGAAGCCTGTGGGGTGTGGAAGAAGACACCACTCCTTCGGGGCGATATAGACAAGAGACCCAGATGCGTGTTGAGCCGCCTGTATGCTAGACCACGACGAGGGTCAGGCGCAGAAGCGCGCGGGCTGGCCCTGGCTAGGCAAGGGAACCTAGAGGAAAAGGGGGGCGAGTGGGAGTCCGCCCCACAGAGGCCGCTGGCAGAACCCCAAGACCACTGGGTAAGAAAATTGCCCCTTAAGAGCGGGTTCTGCGGCCTGCGGTTGCGAGAAAATGTAATCCACGAAGACAAGACTCCTTAGTGGGCAACTCCTCGCTCAGTCACGCACACACTGGCCAGCCCCGCGTCCGTGACGTGTCGATGGGGCTCGTGACCCAGACGGGGCGCCGGGGGAGGCTCGTGGGCCCAGAGGGGCGCCAAGAAGAAGTGACAACGGGCACCGCGCGAGGCCCTACCCTTCAACCGCTAGCGCAGGTGGATATTCTAGCCCCAGGGGCTTCTGCTCTGCTTTCAGGTGACGGGAACTATGGTGGGCCACTCTGTGGGGATGAGTGGGGACTGCTCGGCTGGGGCACTCAGTGGCTGTGTGTCTTGGCCTGTCCTCCGGGTCACAGGGGCGGAGCCTGCGCAAAGCTCAGCCCCGGAGCAACCCAGGTCCTGCCAGGCTCGTCCAGGACCTCTCCCATCACCCTGGCTGCCCTGGTGGCGAGTGACACTTGCCCAGCTGGGAACGGTTCTGAGGAGTTGATGCGGTTGTGAGACCCTGCTGGATGCTGCTCCTGTGACATCTCTTCCCAGTAGGCAGGGTTTCTTCTTTTCTTTTTACAAATTGGGTAAAATCTCTAAGCTTTGGAATGTTCCTCAGATGATCCATGTGCTAGTAGCAAAACCAGGATTTGAACCCTGGTGGTGTGATTCCAGAGCACATGTTCTCATTCAACTCTGCCGCCCAGATTTTTGTTTTCTTTTTTTGCCTACTTTGATTTTCTTTTTTTGTCTACTTTGAAGGATAAGAATATATAAAATCATATTCTACATCAATTTTAGTCTATCCTGAAAGAAATTCACCAGTAGATTATTCCACATGGATAAGAAGCCAGTTTCTCTGGCCTTCCTGGGATATGAGTAGAAAGAGAATCCATCATTTATCTGCAAGTTAATAATGGAGCAATGTATTGGATAAAAATATGATCAACACAATGTGGTCATTGTGAGCATGCCAGCTAGTTCCACACTTGCCTACAGCTAAATAGAACTCCCCATATTTTCATGCACAAGAAAGGAAACACTGACTCCTGGTTGTCAGGACCAAGAAAAAAATGTATTGTTTTCCTAGGAGTTGGAAGATTCAGCGTGACACAGAATTTTGGAAGATCCTATTTGGACGTTCATCTTGTTCCTTTGGGTTGTTTCATTGCCTTCTTTCTCTCTTGAGCTGAGATTGTGCACCAGGGAAATGACATGCAAACCCAAGAGTCAGAACCAAGAGTCAGAGGTCAGCAAAAACATTTTTCTATGTTTTTTACTTTTAACAAATCTATTTAAAAATGACATAGGCATAATTAACATACAACACAATTGTGTTTAGCCTTCTGCTTATAAAATTTATTTAATCATATGTCAGAGAAAATTTGGACTTCCTTCCCAAACAAGGCTGAAATTTGTTAAAACACAAAACCTTTTTGCTCAGACTCAAATTCTGTTTGAAAAGAGGAGAAATATAATAAGCCCCTTGTAACCTCCCCAAGATCAGAAATGACTTCAAGTGATGGCATTCAACTATAGTTCCTTGATATCATTTGAGGAGAGTTTATCAGGAATAATATCATGATTTTGTATGAAAATAATAATTAGCTGGAACAAGTGTTGGACCCAGATTTTCTACAGGAACTCAGAAAACACATGATCACATGTGAGACTTCTAAAACAATAAATTACTGTCACGTTATTCCTTGAGTAATCAGTCACTAAGGATTTTAAATATGGTAATTTCTAATAGGAAAATTCTATCCATCCCATGTTATTGATTTGAAGATTAAATTCAGTTATTAGCATGAAAATTAGTAAGTAATATAAAAATGTTTTGTTCTATTTTGTGTTTGTTTCTTCTTGCTCTATACTTTTTTATGATATGTTCTGTTAGACAGTGCTTTTTGTTTTACTATTTTGAAAACTAGATTGTTATTCAATAGTTCAATTGACATGAATGGTCTTTCTTGTGGTGTTTGGGAATGAAAGCATAGATATTTCTCAACACCAATCACTTTATAACATATTCAGTAACTAATACTCTCATATATTTCTCCTTTAAAATTTGTTGAGAACCTACTTTAAGCCAGATGCTTGATGGCTGATTTTGACATATATTTTCCAGGGGCTTTGTGGTTCATGAACAGTTTCTTTAGCTCCTTCGATTCCTCCTCATCACCCTCTTCCTTCTGTCTACACATCATCTATTTAATCTCACCATAGAATATTGTTCAGCCTTAAAAAGATGAAATAATGCTTTGCTTTTACAGCATCCTGGATAGAAGTGGAGACCATCATCCTAAGAGAAATAATGCAGAAATGGAAATTAAAAATTAAATTCTGCATGAAATCACTTTTAATGGGAGCTAAGATAAGAGTCAGCATAGGAAAAAAGAATGATTCCTTGGACATTGAAGATTCCAAAGGGGGAGGGTCAGAAGAAAAGGAGGGTTGAAAACTCATCTATCAGGTAAATGTGTGGGTGATGGACAAAATGAGAAATGTTAAAAATTAAAAAAATACAATTTTTTTAATATACTGGATTTACAATAAAAGGGATACTAGAAAAAGTTAATTGAGGAAAGAATCTTAAAAATTATCCAATCTGGAAGAAAGCAGCAATATGTTGAAAAGCATCAACACCAATTAAAGGAGCTGGAGGAAGGGTCTAACAGGCATTCCATCGGAGTCCTGAACAGGGACAAAACTGATGCAGGAAAAATAATTGGGGGAAATTATATTTTAAATATTTGGCAAAGTTGTCAATTTAGATATTCAAGAAGCAAAGCTTAAACTAGATAAACCCAAAGCTGTATCTACTCATATTTTAATAAACTGCTGAATATTCAAGATAGAGAAGAAATATATATGCCACTCTTCAACACAGTGTCTATGAAAAAACAAGTATTTGAATAACTACAGATTTATTATTAGAAACTGTGAATGGAAGACATCATGGAAACACATCTTTAAAGCACAGACAGCCGGGTTCGGTGGCTCAACCTGTAATCCAGCGCCTTTGGGAGGCTGAGGTGAGTGGATTACCTGAGTCCGCTGGTTCAAGACCCGCCTGGGCAGGCAAGACCTCATCTCTACAATAAATCAAAAAATTAGCCAGGTGTGGTAGTACGCGCCTATAGTTCCAGCTACTTGGAAGGCTGAGCGGAAGGATTGCCGGAGCTCAGCAGGTCGAGGCTGCGGTGGCCGGGAGCGGCCACTGCACTCCAGTCTGGGCGACAGACTGAGACTCCAACACAAAAAATAAAAAAAATAAATAAAATAAAGCACAGACATAAGACACATGTGACACAACATCAGACTGCATCCATGACAGTGGTCCTGTAAGTTTACATTGGAGCAGAAACATATCTATTGCCTAATGACATCGTAGATGTTGGGAGGTTGTAACACAAATATTATTCATGTGTTTGTAGTGATGTAGTTTGTAGGGATAGATAAATCTACTGCAGAGTCAGTCATATACAAGTATAGAACATACAAGTACATGCACTACATAATACTTGATGGTGATCATAAGTGACTATGTTAATGATTTATATATTTACTGTACTATACTTTTTACAATTATTTGCAGTATACTCCTTCTACTTATATATAAAAAAAACCCCTGCAAAACAGCCTTAGCAACAGGTCCTAAAAGAGGTATTCCAGAAAAAGGCATTGTTATCACAGAAGAAGACAGCTTCATATGTGTTAATTACTGCTGAAGAATTCCCAGTGGGACAAGATACAGAGGCGGGAGATAGTGATATTGGTGACCCTGACCCTTGTAGGCCTAAGCTAATGGGTGTTGGTGTCTTAATAAAAAATATTAAGTAAAACCACAAGCCATTATAGAGTTTCATCACGTTGTAGTCATCTATTTAATAGTACTAGTGACTGAGGAAAACGCATAGTTGTTATATAGTACCAGAACCAGTTTTTTTCTTTATATTTTCACATAATACTGCCATAGATACATTAGTTCTTTGAATTGCTTTTAAGCAAAACCTTATTTTAATCACCAATCTCTGATGACCCGATTAATCATGTAAAGAACAAAAAATTTAGTCTATTTTGAAGAGAATCTAAATTCCTTTATAGTTATAGCAGTCTGTAGATTGCAATCAACATGTTTAACTGTTGTTGTTCCTATTCTCCTTTGTTTTCAGAGAGTTCCTCTAAGGTCTTCAAGAATTTTGTGCTAAATTTGTCCTAAGTTCATTATACTCCCTTTAACTCCAATGTCTCACTCATGTAATTTTTAAAAATCAACTGTGTTGTTTTTATAATGTTTATAATCTATACAATGCCTCAGTTATAATAGTTTTCAAGTACTATTCTTTAACTTCTTTTATATAAAATGAAAAACAGGCATGTATTACATATATAGGACATACATTCTGTCCACAAACAGTCCCAAAATTTTTTTAATTCTTCTTTTTTTTTGAGGAGGAAACTATTACTTTGGAAAGGCACCAATCATTATAGTCAGGTAGGCTATATTGTTCTTCATGCAAGAGGAAATGGGTTTAGGTGTTATATTGTGTATTTGTCTTGATGTACCTGTATAAATCTTTTATGCATTTTTGTGGATATTTATCTGGACATGAAAACAGCTTATGAAAAACAAAAAGACAAAAAGGATTAAAATATTGAATGGTAGATGTGGACAGAATGTTTCAATGCATAATAATTAATTTAAATTCATAAAAACATGTAGACAAATATTTTACTGGTCTGGTCTGTCTGCGTTGCAAGTGACATACACCCAATTCAAACAGTCTAAGGCAAACAGAACAAGACTCAGCTTCAATGGGTTTTATGCAAAGTGAATCTAGGTCTCCAGATTATTAAAATCAGTCTCTCTCTCTCCTCTCTCTCTCTCTCTCTCTCTCTCTCTCTCTCTCTCTCCCCCGTCTCTTTGTCTCAGTCTCTCTTTTCAATTCTTCAGATAATTTGAACACAGCAGCAAATGGCAGTCTTGCAATTCACTGTTTCACTCTTCTTGGTGGAAACATAATATTTCTTTCATGATAACTCTGAAAATATCCCAAATTAATTTTGTTTGCCAGGCAGTGAAATGTGTGGCCTCTAATGGAACTAGGCAAAGATCTCATACATCTTGAAACATAGGAGATATCCTGGCATATTTAACATCGTCATTTAATCCGTAAGAACGTTAAGAAATTTAAAGTGACCGTGCATATTCACATGGTGGACCTGGGTTCTCAAATTCAAGTTTTCAAATTCTAAAGCTTATTGTTTGTTTTTTGTTTTGTTTTGTTTTGTTGTACACATGAGGGAAATCAAAGATACACTATATTTAAAAGTTGTAAAAGGGGCATGGATGAGAAAAATTATAACAGTTTTAAAAATGCAGGGAGACAATAGAGATTTGGGGCAATGTGAAAGGATTCACAGGGGTGATAAAAATGTCTGAGTTTGACGAATATTTAAAACTAGTCTAGCATAAGTAGCATTAGAATCTATTCTAGATGAGGGAAAATGGATAGTGCAATCTAAGTCAATAGAGAGCAATGGCCAAAGAACCATTGGAACAATCAGACTTCTTGGGGCTTCTTTTATGTGACGTTGTACAAGTTATTTCAACCATCTTGTTAATACATTTCATCTGGAAAATAAATATACTAGATCACATAATTTTAATTTTTCTCATAATACTTATAATAAATGAAGATAACTTGCTATATGAAATTCACTGAATTAATCATTTTACATCAATGAATGTATTTAATCTTCAAAATAACCCTGTTGTACAGATTCCATGATGTAGACCCTTGCAACTTAAAGGTGACACCAATCAGCAACTTTTAACAAGTATCATCTGGATATTATTTAAAAATGCAGATGATTGAGCTTCATACTACACAGAGTTAAAAAGGTTACCATTTGAACTAGATTCTCAGGAGATGAATCTGTGAATTCAGTTTTAAGCAGCTCTGATGAATAAACACTATTAAAGTTACCATTTTATAGAAATATAACTGAACAGCTACAGTGGTTTGTTCAAGATCAGTCAGATAAAATGTGATAGAGCAAATTTTTAACAAGGGAACTTGGTCAAGCTCTTGGCAACTGTTCTGGAATCTTTAGTTTGTATGGTTCTGTGAATCTGCACAGTGGATACACAGGGGATTCAGTTGGAAAGAGAATCATAGCAGGGCGGAAGTAAGATCACATCGCAGCCTATGAAATTAGTCCTGGGAAAATTGATATTTTTGAGTTATTAAAAGTGGAGACTATAGCAGAAAATTCTACAGCATTCAACTAAGAAATCTTCAAAATACATGGGCAATAAGAGCGTAAATTTTTTTATAGTGTATGAAGATATCTCAAGAATGCTTGGAGTGAGTGGTTTTATTCTGGTATATGTGACAAGAATGTTAAAATTATTGACTTCATTCTTAAAAGTTTGAAGAAAACTCAGACATTTCTTCTCTAGTCTTAAAATACTTTGAAATAATAAAATGTTGTAAAAAAAAATAGAGAGATTTCCACATGCCAACAATACATTGCTTCATTTCAGCTCTTTCTTCATACCATAGCTTCATTTTTAAAGTCTAAATCTATTTTTACATGACACCAAAAATCCACTAGTCATTCAATCAGTATATTGTGCTGTATTTATTTATCTATCATGATATAGGCAATAAAACTAGTTGCTTAAGTTGATTGGCTGAATCTTAGCGCAAGATCATCATCCCAGAGGCAGTGGTTTCTTCTCCATCTTACACTAGCCTTTGTCCTGCAATTAGATCAATGAGGGTGACTTCCATATAGGATGGCTGGCATGAGAATATTTGGTTGCCATTTCTTTTTCCTTACAACATACCAGTACTGAATTAGCCACTTAAAGTGTTTAATGATTTGGAGTTCTTGTTTTGGAGATACACAGGTAAATTAATTTTCTTGGGTTTTTTTGTTTGTTTGTTTTGTTTTGTTTTGTTTTGCATTGGAGTCTCACTCTGCCACCCAGACTGGAGTACAGTGGTTGCTCCCAGCCACTGCAGCCTCGACCTGCTGGGCTCTGGCAATTCTTGGGCCTCAGGCTTCCAAGTAGCTGGAACTACAGGCGGGCACTACCACACCCGGCTAATTTTTTTGATGTATTGTAGAGATGAGGTCTCGTCAAGTTGCCCAGGCATCTCTCGAACCCGCGGGCTCAGGCAATCCACTCACCTCAACCTCCCAACAGGATTGGTATACTTTAAACAATTTCATTTATCCTATAGAACGTCAGAGAGCAAATTTTAACTGTATTTTGTATATGTCCTCTTGTTTATAGATAGTAGTGGTCCACACTTCATTGAATCCTGGTTTCATATTTCTGATAACAACACAGACATAGATATTAACACCAAGCTAGTATTAATCTATTTTTAAAATCGTTACACAAATATATTATATCTTCAATATTAGTATTAAGAATGGAACATTTCTGGAAATTCTGAAATAGAATACTTTCACAGATTCATTTCTTCTTTGTAGAGAAGCAGCATTCATTTCCTTGTCTGAGTTTTTGATCAGTGGCTATCAACCTAAATTTTAATTACTCATTGGGTTCTTAAAAATAACTATGCTTGATTTCAGAGACTAATACATAATGGGGCTTATTTTTTAAAAGTTCTCCAAGTGGTACCAGTGTTTAGTCAGGGCTGAGGATTACACCCAACATATTTATATATAAACTTCAAATAGAGATATTCTGCAAAAATTGGGGTAGATAAGGGTGAAGGAATGAAAGACTGGACAAACAGACTGAATGGGCACACACCTATTATAATAATTGTTCTCACATATTTTTCTATCATATTTTTCTTTTTTTAATTTTAAAGATGTGGGGTACAATTCAGGGTTAGGTATATATATGTTCATTATGAAGGTACCCTTGTTGATGAGGTGTGCCCCTCACTCCCCTGGCAGTTTCCTTCAACTGCTAATCCCACTCCCCTCCCCTGGAAGTTTCCCACTACTGCCAATCCCTTTCTTATAGTATTATGATAATTGTTCAAGATCCATTTATGAGTGAGAACATATGGTACTCTTCTTTTTTTCTGCGATAGATCACTGAGTATGAGAGACTCTAAATCCATCCAAGTTGCTGCAAAGTCCATATGTTTGTCCTTCTCTATGGCTGCAAAATATTCCACTGTGTATATACACCACAATTTTTAATCCAGTCCAGTTTCGATGGGCATCATAGTTGGTTCCATGTTTTTGCTATTGTGAATAAAGCTGCAACAAACATGCGTGTGCAGGTATCTTTTTTGTAGAATGACTTGAGTTCCTCTGGGTATATTCCAAATAGGGGGATAGCTGGGTCATATGGAAGGTCAATTTCTAGTCCTCCTGGAAATCGCCACACTGTCTTCCAAAGAGGTCATACTACTATGCATTCCCTCCTGCAATGTAGAAGTGTTCCTTTTCTCCACATCCTCACCATCATCTATTGACTGTTTTATATTCTCAACACATTTGTTGTTTAAGTCATAGCATGAAAGGTTCAGATAGGTTTATTCTATGTTAAATCATATTTTCTTTTATGCTAAATACCATACATTTATTTTTATCTCAATACAATTCTGCCTAATCAATTAATACTGTACCTATTTATACTTGTTTAATAAGAAAATTGATAGAAAAAGTGCTATTTATAGATTAAGCCAACAAGCCTTCTTTTCATTATTTTAGTTATAGAAATCAGTCATTTTAATATCAACACATTAATGAAATCAGATGAACTGGTACATTAATATATAGTATCAGTATTTTAAAGATACAGTTCTTCATGGTTTTGAATCATTCCTACTCTTAAATTAAAAATTTCTACATTTAGTCATTCTTTCACTTAACTGTTTATCATTCAGAAATGCCTAGAAGGTACTGGTATGTGTTGGTGTCTTAATAAAAAAAAAATTAAAGTAAAACCACTTGCCATTGTAGAGTTTCATCATGTTTTAGTCATCTATTTAATTGTACTAGTGACTGAGGAAAATACATAGTTGTTATATAGTACCAGAACCAGTTTTGGGGCCTTTGTTATTTTTATTTATGTTTGTGGCATTTTATTATGGAGGCCTTCCCTCATATCTGGGCAGTAGAATGTGCCATTTGAATGATACCTGATCATATGTTTTTAAGATTTCTTTCCTCTGGAGTGAGACTCATCACTAATCCACTGTTTCATAGGTTTTATTTTTTTCTTTCTCTTTCCTAGAGATCAGGGTCTCTGTGATTCTTAGCTGGTTTTATAAGAACTACTTCATTATACTGAATAAAACAACGATCTTGAGAGCATTTAAATTTCTCAAGATGTTTTCTTTTCCTGCACTTTTTCTGGTTCTCTTGATCTGCATTGACAGAAAATGTAAAAATGGGAGGTGTTGGGAAGATGGCGACCAAGCCAGCCAGACTATGTGAGTCCTGGTGTGAGTGAGTGAGTGAGTGGAAAATTTTGTGTACCTGCTGGTGAGTGAGTGGGTGTGTGAGAGGCTGAATGAGTGAGGGCTATTGAGTTAGGGGCTAGGGCTCTCCTGGTGTAGCAGCTGAGGCCACAGCTGCTCAGCTTGGACTCTAGTGATTCCCGGATGCAGAAGAAGAGTGCCGTTAAAAAAAATCAACAAAACCCTTCCTGGGAAGAAAATGCTGTGAGAGACTAAGTGGGGGCCCAAGAGCAAGTGGCCTGGGCCCTCCTGGTGAAGCAGCTGGTGCTGCACCTGCTCTGCTTGGTCCTTAGCGCTTCCTAGGTTGCAGAAGCTGAGCACTATTTATTTTTTTGTAAAACATATTTTTTATTTAAAAATTGTGAGGTACTGGGCAAACGTTTTCCTGTGAAGAAGTGGCAGAGAGAGACTACTGGCTCCAGACTCTGCCTCACCACTGCAGCAGAAAAGACTGCCGCCTCCAGGCTCTGCCTCACCACTGCAGCGCCTGGCCGGACCCTGGCAGCAACCGCTGGGAAAGAGTCCCGCCAAAGAGGAAAGAGGCACCCCACCACCGTCTTGAAAATGGGGCAGAAAAGTGCTCCGATTGCTCACCACGGAGCTACGGACCCGATCTCTGTGACTAGGGGATCAACTACTCAGGGGTTGATACTGACCTAGAGGGAAAATCCTCAAAGCACAAACTTCAGAGGGAACTGACGGGTGCTGCGTCTCAGGCGTCCCACCTCCTTTCCTGATCCCGCTGCGGGACAAAGGGTGTGACCATAAAGGGGTGACAAAGAACTCCAGAGAGATCAGTGGTGAGTCTGGGGCTGATCCAAGCCCCCTCCTCCCCAGAAATCCTCTGAGCGTCAGACCCACACAGCTGGGGCCCAACTGAGAGGGACAAACCCAGGCAGAGCCTGGAGGTCAGTCACAATAGGAGAACTCCGTCCCAGGGTAGACCTGACTGGGGCTTCCCCATGAGTAGCAAGTACATACCTGGGGAAGACACAATCCTTCAGCTGGTCCTCACTTCCCCTGGTTTGGAAGCATGTACCCTTTGTGTTGTTACCTGCCCCTTCCTTTGTCCTCTGGTAACTGCTGATCCCCCCTTTGTGCTAATGTAATTAGTGTTCAGGTCCCACTTATGAATTAGAACAAGTGGCGTTCAGTTCTTTGCTTATGTGGTAGGTCACTAAGTTTAATGGTCGCCCACTCCATCAATTTGCTGAAAAGTTTTTGATTTTGTCCTTCTTTAAGGCTACACTGTAATCCATCCTGTATATGTCCCACATTTCCTTTATCCAAGCTACTTTCAAGGAGCGCTTAGGTAGGTTCCATGATTTTGCTATTGTGAAGAGTGCGGCTATAAACTTGAATGTGTCTTTTTTGTACAGTGATTTATGTTCCTCTGGATATCTTCCCAAGAGAGGAATTGCTGGATTGCATGGAAGGTCAATTTTTACCATTTTAGGAATCACCACACTGATTTCCATAGAAGTTGAATTAGCTTACATTGCCACCATCAGTATAGAAGCGTTCCCTTTTCTCCACACTTATGCCAGCATCTGTTGTATTTTTTATTCCTAAAGGCCATCCTGCTGGAGTTTGGCAATATTTCATGGTACTTTTGATTTGCATTTCTCTGATGATTAGTGAGGCTTAGCACTTTTTTCATGTATCTGCTGGCTGCTTGTGTATCCTCTTTTTAAAAATGTCTATGTCCTTTGCCCATTTTTAAAAGGATTGTTTGGAGTTTTTTTACCCTTTGATTTGATTTTTTTTAAGATGTGGGGTACAACTCAGGTTTAGGTTTACAAGTGTCCATTATGCAGGTACCCTTGTTAATGAGGTGTGCCCTCACTTCCCCAGGCAGATACCTGCTACGGCCAACCCCGCTTCCCCATCCCCCTCTCGGCTGTTTCCCACTACTTTCAATCATTCTCTTATAGTATTACGATAATTGTTCAAGGTCTGCTTATGAGAGTTTTGTTTTTCTCCTTTCTGCTCCTGTGACTTCCTTATAGATGCTGGATGTTAGACCTTTATCAGTTTCATAATAAGCAAATACTTGTTTCCCATCTGTGGGTCATCTCTTTGCCCTCTTGATGGTTTCTTTTGCTGTGCAACAGCTTTTCAGTTTGATGAGGTCCCACGTGTCTATTTAGCTTCTGTGGCATTCACTTTTGGCCACTCGGTCACTAATTCATTGCCTAATTTGATGCACATAAAGGTGTTTTCTATTTCTTATTTTGGGATTCTTATCATTTGAGATTTTATGTATATCTTTGATCCATTTTTGTTTCATTTTTTTATATGTGGTATGACGGGTTGCAGTTTTGTCCTTCTGCATGTGGTCAGCCAGTTTTCCCACCACCATTTTCTAAATATATTCTCCTTTCCCCGTGATTGTTATTGGTAGCTTTGTCAAAGATGAGTTGGTTGAGAGACCGTGATTTTGTTTCCAAAATCTCTGTCCTGTTCCATTGCTCTCTATATATGTCCTCGTACCAGTAGCAGGCTGTTATAATTACTGTAGCCTTGTTATAAACTTGAAAGTCTGAAAGTGTGATATCTCGCTCTTTGTTTCTTTTGCTGAGGAGTGTTTTGGTTATTTCTGTTATTTTGTGTTTCCATCAGAATTTCTGTATTGTCATTTCCAGTTCAGAGAAAAATGATATTGGTAATTTGATAGTATTTTATTGAATCTGTATGTTGCCATGGGTAGGATGGACATCTAGACAATATTGATTCTTCCGATTCATAAGCAAGGTAGGCTTTTCCATTTGTTTGTGTCACTTATTTCTCTGAGCAGTGTTCTGTAGTTCTTGTTGAGAATATCTTGAATAAATCTATTCTTTGCCTCAATTTATTTGTCTTCCCAATCTTGTCCTTACTCTCCTGCAATCTCTAATTCCTATGGCATCCTGGGGTCTTCTCCCAAAGCATAAGTCAGATCGTATCATTCAAACCCCTTCAATGGATTATGCTAAGCAAAAGCCAAAGGCCTCAAAATGTATCCAAAGCCCTAGGATTATTAGCCCTTCATTTCCTTTCTGATATCATTGTCTTCACTCCACACTAAACCCTCTTTTTACAAACACACTAATGTTCTTTCTGTTCCCTGAATACTCTGTGGACATTCTTCCTTGTTTCCTTCCCGTCTGGATGTTCTCTCGCCTGGAATTCATTCCCCAGATATGCGCATTATTGTTTTCTAGAACCCTTTCATGTTCCTTCTTAAATTTTGCATTCACTGTAATTACCAAGTTCAACCTCCCCCAACAACCAACACTCTTCATCCCCCTTCCCTGCATTTCATTTCTCTGTAGTGCTTCCCTACATAATATTTGTTTTATATTTACTTAATTTTTATTTCTATGTATATACTTGTATTAATATATTTGCTAATTTATGCTCACCTCCATCCCTCAACCAGGCGATGAGAGTAGTTTCTTCATTGTTCATTACCATGTTCATGGAACATACCAATAAACCTTAGGAAGAGTACCTGGCATTTGGTAGGTGATCAATACATTTTATTAAATAAAAAAAGATATAATTCCGAATGCCACACCTAAAATTTTCTGTTGGTGTAACTAGCCATGTTATCTATATTCACAAAACCTTGGTTTCCTCTCTTGAAAAATAAAATCATAATAGTTCTCCTCTCAAAAACTTTTTAGAAGAACCAAAGGGAATTTTAAGTGATATATAAAAGTAGCTGCTATTTTCTTCAGCATGAACTAAGCAGGAATCCAATTTTGGAGATGTTTAGAAACAGATAGTAAACTTCATAACATTCAGAACTAAAAGTGAGTTCAGTCCTTATTTAAAGAGAATGCAAAGCCTAGAACACCCAGAGACATAGGAGGGATGAATGACAAAGACATGAGTTTAGAAGGAAGTTGTATTTATTACATTTATTATTGGCCTGAGGGAGCCCAAGGTGATTACATTATCAGGACAGTTGGAGTATATCACAGATGAGTAGGACCTGTTGCATTATAATGACTAAATATTTCAGAATGCTCAGGATTTTAAAAAGTCAAGACACAGCCAGGCTCGGTGGCTCAGCCTGTAATCCCGCGCCTTTGGGAGGCTGAGGTGAATGGGTTGCCTGAGCCTGCGGGTTCAAGACCCGCCTGGGCAGCGAGACCTCATCTCTACACTAAATCAAAAAATCAGCCGGGCATGGTAGCGCATGCCTGTAATTCCAGCTACTCGGAAGGCTGAGGCGGAAGGATCGCCGGAGCCCAGCAGGTCGAGGCTGCAGTGGCCGGGAGCGGCCACTGCACTCCAGTCTGGGCGACAGAGTGAGACTCTGACTCAAAAAAAAAAAGTCAAGACACAATACCCAAGAGAAGAAGGAGAGGACATTAAATAAGTACAGGAACAGTGGCTTGCACCTGCAATGCAGCACTTTGGGAGTCAGAGATGAGGGTATTGTGGGAGATAAGCAGTTTAAGACCAGACTCTGCAGCAAAATGAGACCTCATCTCTACAAAACATACAAAAATTAGCCAGGCATAGTGGTGGGTGACTATAGTCCCAACTACTTGAGAGGCTCAGACATGAGGATCACTTGAGCTCAAGAGTTTGAGGCTATGGTGAGCCATGAGTATGCCACTACATCCAGCCTTTGCAACAAAGTGAAGACATGTCTCAAAAAAGAAGAGAAGGAAGGGAAGGAAGGAAGGAAGGAAGGAAGGAAGGAAGGAAGGAAGGAAGGAAGGAAGGAAGGAAGGAAGGGGGAAAAGATATTTCAGGAAAATAATAACATCAATGGATAATGAAAAACTCACTTAATGATAATGGGGTCAATTCCTCAAGAAGACTACCAACCCTAAAACTGTCTGCACAAACAACACACCTTGAAAATATGTAAAAACAAAAAAATGACAAAACTGAAAGGAGTATGAGATATCCACAGGTATTGTGTCAAACTTCATCACACCTCTCTCTGTAACCAATAGATCATGTTGGGCAACAACATAGTAAGAACAAAGAAGACTAGAAAAACATTTTCAATAAAGTTGAGCTTATTTAGAGACTACCATATTCAACAAAAGCCAACACACTTTTACTGTAAACATGAAACATTTTTCAGGATAGACCATATTCTGAGCTATGAAACATTTATTTTTAAGTATTAAAATCGTACAGATTCTATTTTCTCAACACCATGTATTGAAGCAGAAATCTATAATCAAAAAGTATCTTAAAACTACAATTATTGAAAATTGAACAACATATTTTTAAATAAACCATATGCCAAAAAGAGTTCACAAGAAAATTCAGGAAATATTTGAAATTGAACAAACGGAAATATATAATGGAGGCTCTGTGGGACAAAGCTCAAGCAATTTTTAGACTTAAAATCTATATTTAAAAGGTGTATATAAGTAAATTCAAAGCTTCCAACTTAAACTAGAAACAGTAAATATCATTAAAAGAGAAAGACTGGAAATGTAGACCAATAAAAGGAAATAAGGATCCAGAAATTGACTCATCTTTTGATCTTTTGAAGGGATTTCAGTCTGTTGAATATATGGTGTGTTTAATTGGTCATTTGCAAAAACAGTATCTTGACCCTTATTTCAAATTGCATACCAAAAAATGGTTATTAAACAAATAAATGTAAATCTTAATCTTGTAAAGTGCTTAAAGAATAATATTGGAAACCTAGTTGGGCTAAAGTATTTTAGGTAATATTTTTTAAACATTTTTAAGATTTATTTTTATCAAAATAAGACAATTTCATTTCTTTAAAATTAAAACTTAAAAATAACCACAGAGAAAAAAAAAATTTAAAAAACACAGAAGAGAAAATATTTCTAAAAAACACATCTATGGAAGATCTTGACTTCATTACATGTAAACACACCCTCAAATATAGAAAAAAAAATGCAATAAAAAATGGGGAAAGATTTGTAGAGACATTGTACCAAAAGAGAGATATGAGTGCAACATAGATAACACCTCTTAAAAAATAAAAAGAGATATGAGTGCAATATAAGCACTCAAAAAGAAATATTTTGACAATTTAGTCATTTGGGAGATTTAGATTATTCATAAAAACTAAAGACAATAACTTTTATAAAGTATTAGACAGCTGGGCTCAGTGACTCAGTCTGTAATCCCGCAACTTTGGGAGGTTGAGGTGAGTGGATTGCCTGAGCCCGTGGGTTCGAGACCCACCTGGGCAGCAAAACCTCATTTCCACAATAAATTAAAAAAAACAGCCAGGCACAGTAGCGCATGCCTGTAATTCCATCTACTTGGAAGGCTGAGGTGGAAAGGTTACCAGAGCCCAGCAGGTCGAGGATGCGGTGGCTGGGAGTGGCCACTGCACTCCAGTCTGGACAACAGAGTGAGACTCCAACTCAACAAAAAAAAAAGTATTAGACAGGAAAATCTAAATCCACACTGATAGAACATAGAAGCAAAATTTCAAATAAAATATACAGCATACTGAGTCCAGTAATATGTTTAAAAGCATCATATTTGTATCCAAGATAGGTTCATTTCTGAGATGCACTGATTATTTAACTTTAAAACAAATGTGAGAATGACAACAGGCTTCTCATCTGAAACTATGCAAGTCAAAAGACACAGGAGTGACATCTTCAAAGGACTGAAATAAGTTAATATGTTTATGACACAGAAAATAATGGAGAATGACACAACCCTAGACACAGAAAACTGTTCAAATTTGGCACTGATTCTTGATTAAAGCACTAAGCAAACTAAGAATGGAAGGCAGATTACTTGATGTATTAAAGAAGTTTATAAAAGAAATATGGAGACTAAAATTAACAGTACAATTATAGGCAAACATTTTAAAATTTGAGTTTGATAAGGATTTCTGTGATCACTCCTCCTCTTCAGCATTGAATTGAATGCTCCAGTTAGTTCAAAACAACAAACAAGCTGGGCTTGGTGGCTCCGCCTGTAATCCCACACCTTTGGGAGGCTGAGGTGAGTGGATTGCCTGAGCCCGCAGGTTCGAGACCTGCCTGGGCAGCGAGACCTCATCTCTACATAATGATAAAAAAATCAGCCGGGTGTGGTAGCACATGCCTGTAATTCCAGCTACTCGGAAGGCTGAGGTGGAAGGAATGCCAGAGCCCAGCAGGTGGAGACTGTGGTGGCCGGCAGGGGCCACTGCACTCCAGTCTGGGCAACACAGTGAGACCCCAACTCAAAAAAAAAAACAAACAACAAAAAAAACACAACACAATAACAAACAATATAACATACAGCTTGGTAAAAACTATTAATATTTGCAGATAATATATGAATGTTTACATAAAAATTTAACAAATAGACTTAAGAAAACAAAATTACACGCAAAAAGTGTGCTGCTTATAAATACAACTTTAAATTACCAGTTGTGATCCTGTATGCCAGATACAAATTAAAAATTCACGGAAAGTGAAATCATTCTGTAAAGCAAAATATTACACTCAGTTATAACTCTAAGACTATAGGTCTGGGTACACGCGAAGGCTTTCACCCATGAGAGTACCTAGGAGCACAAGAGTAGACAATACAATTTCAATGGTCATACACTCAACAGAATGAGGCTATCATTCCATATTGAACTCACAGTAGTAGCAGTAGCTCAGTCGACGGTCCTCCTGGTTCAGTGACTCGGTCGTTTTGCATTTCAGCCTCTCTGCTCTTTCCTTCTTTCTTTAGCTCACATAAACTCTCTGATGAAGAATTAGATTGGCTTGGTTATTATGTCTTCAAGGGAGTGTGCATATTGTTCAGAGTTTCCTAAGACATATGAATAATAATCATCACTAACATTTAATAAAGTCTTACTAGGATCCAGGTTCTTTTTAGATCATCTTATATAAAGCAAGTAACAACTATATAAAAGAAGTAGAATTGGTATCTTTTTCTTTTTACAACTGAGGAAACTGATGTATAAAGCCATTAATCAAAGGTGCCAAAATCACACATCCAGTGAGTGATGGAGTATGGTTGGGCCTGATGTCCATACTGTTAGACACTCTGCACATGTTCCATATCACGGCCATTCACTGGTCCAGTCTCTACAAAGTTACATTTCTGTAGAATATAGGTTCCTCTTCTAATAATCGGTGGCAGGAAAATACAGCTATATGTTACAAATCATCACAATATTTTCACAAGAACTTCCAGTTGCCAAATTTGTTGAAGGGCCATAGAGATAGCAAATTTTTAGAATACTGCTCAGGAATGCATTATACCGAGCAATATTAAAACTTTATTTCTAATTTGTATTCAGTGAACAGTACATGCTAAATATTTCCCAGAGGTCAAGAACTCCAGGCCCAGCTAATAAAGGAAGACTCAAGGTAAAGTCAATTTTACATTTTCTTTCAATGCAGATCAAGTAGCAGAAAAAGAGAACCTCTAGAAAAATTTAAATACTCTCAAGACTGTTATTTGATTTGGTACAAAAGACAGGGCTTCATAACAGATAAGAAGCACAGAGACCCTGAATCCCTAGCAAAGGGAAAGGAAATAAGCTTTGAAACAATGCTTTAGTGATGTGCCTCACTTCAAAGGGAAGGTATCTTAAAAACAAATGGCCAGGCATCATGCAAATAGCACATTGACTGTCCTGTATCACAGAAAGTCTCCATTAGCAAAATTATACAAATTATGAATAAAAAACACTACAGCCCTAACAATAAGACAATATCTTCCCAGCACTTAGGAATGATAAACACTTAGTGAAAGAAAGAATAAGTGTTAGAAGATTTGTACTAAGTGTAGGGCTAATTCAAATCCAAGCAAAACTGTGTCTTTAAAATACTGATACTATAGATGAATGTACCAACTGATTAGCATATTAACGTACTGATCTTAACATGACTGATTTATATAACTAAAACAATGCATAGAAGATTCTTAGCTAAATCTATAAATACCACTTTTTCTTTTTTTAAAAACTTTTAATTTTTTTATTTTAAAGATGTGGGGTACAACTCAGGGTTAGGTATACAAATGTTTATTATGCAGTTACCCTTGTAATGAGGTGTGTCCCCGCTTCCCCATGCAGTTTCCCACTACTGTCAAACCTTTCCTTATAGTATTATGATAATTGTTCAAATTCCTCTTATGAGTGAGAACATTTGATACTCAGTTCTCTGTTTCTGTGAAAGATCACTCAGTATTATAGACTCTAAGTCCATCCAGGTTGCTGTGAAATTCATGATTTTTTCTTATGACTGCATAATATTCCATTATGTATATGTACCACATTTTTTTAAATCCAGTCCTCTTTTGATGGACAACACTGTTGGATCCATGTTCCTGCTACTGTGACTAGTGCTGCATTAAACATACACGTGTAGGTATCTTTTTTATAGAGTGATTTAAGTTCTTCTGGGTATATTCCCAGTAAGGGGATTG
Organism: Carlito syrichta; assembly: GCF_000164805.1. Lineage (NCBI taxonomy): Eukaryota > Metazoa > Chordata > Mammalia > Primates > Tarsiidae > Carlito > Carlito syrichta. Next base: position 21,465 of record NW_007249311.1, on the reverse strand, counting down.
TGGGATTGTGTGGAAGGTCAACTTTTAGATCTTTTAGGAAGCACCACACTGTTTTCCACAGAGGCTGTACTAGTTTACATTCTCACCAACAGTGTAGAAGTGTTCCTTTTTCGTCACATCCTCTCCAGCATTTGTTTGTTTTTTTAGTTATTGATGATAGTCATCCTGACTGGAGTTAGTAAATACGGGTAAATATCACTTTTTCTATCACTTTTCTTATTAAACTAAAAGTATAAACTGGCAGAGGATTAACTGATTGGGTTAAGACAATTTAGTTAGATATAAAGAGAATTGTATTGGGTTGAAAATAAATGTATGGTAGTTGGCACAAAAAACCCAATACAATTTAAAAGGGAATAAATCCATTTGAGCCTTCCATGCTGTGAGCTAAACAACAAAATATGTTGAAAAATATATTAGAAAAATATCAGAGAAGACAGAATTATTATAACAAGGGGGATATTCCCAACACCTACTTGTCCAGTCTTTCGTTCCCTCACCCTTCTCTACCCCAATTTTTGAAGACTATCTCCATTTGAAGTTCAAAGATTCATGGGTTGGGTGTAATCCTCAACACTGGCTGCCCATTGCTATCACTGGAGAACTTTCAAACATCAACCCCAACTACTTATGAGTTAATCTCTGAAGTTGGAGACCAGGCATAGATATTTTTAGGAATCCCACAAGTAATTAACATTTGGGTTGATAGCCACTGCTCTAGAACTCAAATAAGAAAATGAATGTTTTTTGTTTTTTGGTTTTTTTGAGTTGGAGTCTCACTCTGTCGCCCAGAGGCCGCTCCAGCCACCGCAGCCTCGACCTGCTGAGCTCTGGCGATCCTTCCGTCTCAGCCTTCCAAGTAGCTGGAACTACAGGCGCGCGCTACCACGCCCGGCTAATTTTTTTGATTTATTGTAGAGATGAGGTCTCACAAAGTGGCCCCGGTGGGTCTCGAACCCGCGAGCTCAGGCAATCCACTCACCTCAGCCTCCCAAAGACACGGGATTACAGGCTGAGCCACCGAGCCCGGCTTGTTGTTTCTTTACCAACAAGAAATGAGTCTTTGAAAGGCATTCTGATTATTTCAGAATTTCCAGAAATACTCCATATCTATTCACAATGCTGAAAAAATGATAGATTTGTGTAAAGATAAAAAATGGACTCATTATAGCTTGGGGTTAATATCTAAATCCGGGCTATTATCTGAAACATGTAATCAGGATTCAACCGAGACATGTGAACCACTGTTGTCTCAAAACAGAAAGATATATATAAAACATAGTTAAAATTTGCTCTCCAACGCTCCATACGCTAAATGCACTTGCTAAAAATATACAAATCCTATTGCTAGACAACTAAATCTGCTGTGCATCTCCAAAACGAGAATTCCAAATTATTAAACACCTTAGGAGGCTAAGGAACCAAATATTCACATGCCAGCCATCCTACATGGAAGTTGCACTTTTTGGTCTAATGGCATAACTCAGGCTGATATAAGACAAAGATAAATCCCTGCCTCTGGGATAATGAACTTTCATTAAGATTCAGCCAACAAACTAAATTTAAACAACGAGTTTGATTGCCTATGTCATTATAGGAAAATAAAAGACAGCACCAATAACCTGACTGAGTGACTAGTGAATTTTTGGTGTCATCTAGAAATAGATTTAGGCAATAAGAAAGAAGCTATGATATAAAGAAAGAGTAGAAATGAACCAATGTGATATTGGGATAGGGAAATTCATATATTCTTTTCACAACTTTTTTTTTGAAGTTGGAGTCTCACTCTGTCACCCAGGCTGGAGTGCAGTGGCATGCTCAGAGCCACCCTAGCATCTCTCTGCTGGGCTCAGGCAATCCTTACACTTCAACCCTCCAAGTAGTCAGAATTACAGGCACATGCTACCACATCCAACTAATTTTTTGATTTACTGTAGAGTTGACGTCTCACCAAGTTGCTCAGGCTGTTCTTGAACCCATTGGCTCAGGCACACTTTTTACCTCAGCCTTCCAACATCCTTTACAACAATTTTATTATTTCAAAGTATTTTAAGTCTAGGGAAGAAATATCTTTGAGTTTTCCTTGTAGTTCTCTTTAAGAATGACAACAAAAAAATTTTAACACTCTTGTCATATATACTGGAAGAATCACCCCAAGCATTCTTGAGATATTTTCATGTGCTTATAATAAAATTATTCTTTTATTGCCAATGTATTTTAGCATTTCTAAGTTGGTTACCATAGAAATTTGTGCTTTTGTCTTTACTTTTAATAATTAAAAACCATCCATTTTCCCAGGACTAATTTCCACAGGCTGCAATGAAATCTTACCTCCACCCTGCTATGCTTCTCTTTCCAACTTAATCCCCTACTTCTCCATAGCGTAGATTCATAGAACAATAGAAACTCAAGATGCCAGAACAGTGACTAAGAACTTGGCCAAATTCCCATAGTAAAAACTTGTTCTGTCGCATTTTAGCTGACTATCCTTGAACAAACTATTGGAGCTGTTTTGTTAGATTTCTGTAAAATGTCAATATTAATAGTGTTTGTACATCAGGACTTCCCAAACACTAATTCACAAATTTATCACCTGAGAATCTTGTTCCAATGCTAAGATCCTTACCTCTGTGTGTATGGAGTTTCATCATCTGCATTTTTAAACACTATCCAGATGATACTTGCTAAAAGTCACTGATTAGTGTCACCCTTTAAGTTGCAGGGGTCTACATAATGGGGTCTACACAATGGGATTATTGTGAAGACTAAAAAATTCTTCTAATTAAAATGATTAATTCAGTGAATTTCACATAGCAAGCTATCATAAATTAACATTAGCATTATGAGGGAAATTAAAGTTTTGTGGCATAGTACATTTATTTTTCGGATCATGTAGGTTCATAAGACACTTTATATAACTTGTACATTGTCACATAAAATAGTCCAGAGAATTTCTGGTTGCCCAGTGTTGTTTTGGCCATTGCTTTCTACTATCTTCGGCACGCTAACCCTTTTTATCATCCAGAATGCTGAATATTCTCATGTTACTTATGCTAGTTAGGTTTATACATTCGTCAAACTCATACACTGTCTCCATCCCTGGGAAACCTTTCACAGTTGCCCCAATCTCTGTAGTCTCCCTTCATCTCTGAAGTGTGTTCCCTGCTAATCTTTGGCACTTCTTATATACGCATTTGTTGATAATGCTTAAAGCACATCCCAGCTAAGTTAAATGACTATATGGTCTGATTTTGTTGTTTTTGTGTGTACCAGTACTACTTTCTCCATAATCAATAAATAATGATGATCAATTAACCAAAAGATTACTTATACTCAGAATGACAATAACTCTATAATGTTAACTAGGTAAATTGTCCAGGACAATATGAACATCAATGCTTCTTTTCATAACTTTTTAAATGGTGTATTTGTGGTTTCCTTCATGAGTTTCTTTTCTTTTTTTTCCCCTTCACAGGCTTCTAAACAATAAAAATAGGTTTTAGAACTGGAAAACCCAAGTGTGCGTACCCAAGTCCACCATGTGAATATACATGATGGTCAGTTTAATTTTCTTAATATTCTTATGTATTAAATGAAGTTGTTTTTTGTTTTTTTTTTGAGTTGGAGTCTCACTCTGTCGCCCAGACTGGAGTGCAG
>NW_007249311.1:9760-17788 GCF_000164805.1 Carlito syrichta | reverse complement strand
TCAGGCAATCCACTCACCTCAGCCTCCCAAAGGCGTGGGATTACAGGCTGAGCCACCGAGCCCGGCAAATGAAGCTGCTAAATGTGCCATCTTACATCTTATGATTCAAGGCGTATGAGATCCCTGCCTGGTTCCAGAAGTGGCCACACAATTCAATGCCTGGTATACAAGAATATATTTGGGATAATTTCAGTGTTATCAGGAAAGAAAGATGTTGTTCCACCAGGAATAGTGAAACAATGAATTACAAGACTGTCAGTTGCTGATGGTGAACAAAATATTGAAAAGAAAGCCGATGGGAGAGAGAGACAGAAAGAAAGAGAGACACTCAGTGTAACTCAATAACTCATCTGGAGCCCTAGATCCAACTTTGCATGAAACCCATTGTAGCTGAGTCTTATAATTCAGTGAAAGGTCTCGTTTTGTTTTTCTTAGATTGTTTGAATTGGGTGTTTGTCACTTGCAACACAGAATGTCCTGACCAGAAAATCTTTCTCTGCATGGTTTTGTGAATTTAATGTAATTATTATACATTGAACCATTTAGTCAGCAACTACCATTCAATATTTTTAGTCTTTGATTTTACATTTTTCTATATTTTGCTTTTTCAAAAGCTAATTTCATGTTCAGAGTTAAATGTCCTCAGACATATATAAAGGAGTTATGCAAATACTATAAAAGGCAAGATGTAATATTATAATCTAAACACATTTTCTCTCATGTGCAGAATAACATAAACCACCTTACTAAAATAATCGGTCTTTGTTAAAGTAATACTTCCCCCAGGGAAAAAAAAGAAAAATATTCTTACAAATTTAGGGCTGTGTGTGGACAGAATTTATAGCCTATATATGTTATGCTTAATTTTTCATTTCATATAAAAAAGTTAAATAATAGCACTTGAAAAGTATTACAACTGAGTCATTGTACAGATTATAAAAATTACAAAAACATTATAAGAACAGTTCAATTGGTTTTTAAAGATCGCATGATTGAGACAGTAGAGTCAAAGAAAATGTAATGAACTGAGGAGAAATTTAGCACAAAATTCTTGAAGGCCTTGTATAAATTCTGTGACGACACAAAGAGAACAGGATCCACAGCAATTAGAAATGTTGATTGTATTGTAGAGACCGCAATAACATAAAAAGAGATTTAGATTCTTGTCAAAATAGAAAAAAAAATTTCCCTTTACATGATTTTATCAGATCATCAGAGATAGTTGATTAAAATAAGGATATGCTTGACTGGGCTCAGTGGCTCAGCCTGTAAGCCCAGCACTTTGGGAGATGGAGGTGAGTGGATTGCCTGAGTCCGTGGGTAACTTGGCAGACCCCACTACAATAAATCAAAAATCAGCTGGGTGTAGTAGCATGTGCCTGTAGTTCCGGCTACTTGGAAGGCTGAGGCAGAAAGATCATCGGAGTCCAGCAGGTCGAGGCTGCGGTGGCCGGGAGCGTGCCACTTGCACTCCAGTCTGGGCGACAGAGTGAGACTCCAACTCAAAAAAAAATAATAATAATAATAGGATATGCTTAAAAGCAACTCTGAAGAACTAAGGTTAGTGTATCTGGGCTATTTTATGTGAAATTTTAAAGAAAGAAAAAAAATCTTATCCTAATATTATATATAACAACTATATATTTTCTTGAGTAACCAGCACAAATTAATAGAATCTCTTCTGGTATAGTTTGTTTAGAGCCTGAAGAACTTCCTGGTTTACCCTTCCACTAGGTATTACCCACTTAGATACATGAATACGTTCCAAGACAGTCAACAAATGTTTGAGCCCTCAGGGAACAAATCCTTTTGCAGCTTGAGGTGCAACAAAAATCTAGCACAGGTTCCTTTTTTCATCTCCACAATTTCACAGACACCAAGTTTGTTCATGTCCCTGGTCTCAGCAACCTTAACGTATAATTTTTTCTTGTCCTAAGTAAGTTGAGAACTTTCATTTTTTCACTTAAAGGAAGCACTTCATGACTCTTCTTTGGCATATCCAAGTTGCCAGCATCGCTCTTCTTGTATTTGGGGCTAGAACAAAATCAAATGAGGGTTATGTGGACACAAGCACTGAAATACCATGACAGTCTAACTGATAAAACAGTTCGCTACAAACCACTGTTGGACAGCCAGCCTGGGCAGCGTGGAGATGCTGGACACAGGGATGAATCAAGTCCCCAGCAGAAGAGTTTATCACATTGCTCAGAACTGCGTGCAACTTAAAACTGAAATTACAGAGCACAGAATCGTGTATAAGGGGGACTAGTAAATATAAACCAATATGTGACGTTGCAGGGAGAATCTTCCATTATGAAGAACAGACTCTCAACAGACACAGAAATCTGCCAGGACTTGGATCTTGCACTTCCCAGCCTCCGCAAATGTAAGAAATAAATGATTGTTGTTCATATGCCACCCAGTTTATAATGGTTTTTCTTATTGAACAGACTAAGCAGGTTGGCATGGCACAAAATTTCCCACACTTTAACCTGTCTGTATTACATGAAATTGTATTTTTGTTCAGAACAGAATGACTCCTCTTACTAGGAATGAAGCTTTCAGGACTGGAAGGTGCTCTGGATGAGAAAGGGAGTGAGTCATGAATGAACATGAAGGCCCAGGATATTATTGCACACCACTGTTGACTTTATAAACACAGTACACTGTGCAACATTAAATTTATGAAAAATACTTTTCTTTCTTCAATAACAAATAGACCTTAGCTAATTGCTAGTTTGTCATTTTTGATTTTTATCTCTTTAACTCTTGGAATAGTACATAGTGTAAACCACAAACACATTGTACTGCTGTACACAAATATTTTCTTTCTTTATATCCCTATTCTAAAAGCTTCTACCCTATTTTAAATAATTTTCTTATCTTTTAAACTTTTTGTTAAAAATTAAGACACAAAAACACATATTTGCCTAGGGCTGCACAGGGACAAGATTACCAATATCACTACCTTCCTCCTCTGTATCTTGTCCCACTGGATGATTTTCAGCTGCAATTGACACTCAGGGAGCTGTCATCTTTTATGATAACATTGCCTTTTTCTGGAATATTTCTTCAAGGAACTGTTAGTTTTAGTCTTTTTTTTTTTTTAGATAAGTAAATATATTTCAAAATTAATTCCAAAAACTATAAATACATAAACCAATAACACATTCATTTATGATCACCAATAAGTATGCAGTAGTGCATGTAATTGTATGTCGCCTACTTTTTAAAAACTGGCAGTGTAGATTTGATTACAAGGGCATCATTACAAACACATGAGGGACATGTGTGCTACAACATGTGATCTACAGTGTCACTAAGTAATATAAATATTTCCACTCCATTATAATGCATTCAGTCAGTTTTTGACCAAAACGTCACTACGCAGCATATGCCTGTGCTTTAAAATGTGCCGCTGTCTTCTTTCATCATGGTTTCTGATAAGAAATTGCAGTTATTCCAATCCTTGCTTCTCCACATACAGTATGTTGAAAAATGGCATGAACATTACATCTTTATCTTGAATATTTGGCAGTTTATTAAAATATATGTTGATACAGATTTGGATTTATCTAGCTTGAAGTTTGCTTCTTGAGTCTCTAAATTGACATCTTTGCCAAATATTCAAACTACTCTGTCCTTGAATTATTTTTCTGCACCAATCTCATCCCTTTTCAGGACTCTAATAGAATGCCTGTTAGGCTTTTCCTCTGGTTCCTAAAGTAGTGTTGACTTATTTCCAAAATATGGCAGTTCTCTTCAGACTGGATAATTTTTATGAATCTTTCCTCAATTTAACTAACTTTTTCTAACTTTTTTTGAATATTGCATTTTTTATTTCTAACATTTCCAATTGTTTCGTATGTCTCCATTTTTGTGCTGAAATACATATATAATTAGCACGGTGAGTGTGGACAACCTTGTCTTGTTCCCAGTCTCAGTGAAAGCATTTGGTCTTTCACAATTTAATATATTAGTTGCTGGTTTTACCGAGATTCTGTACATTGACATAGTTCTTTATTCCTATTTATTTTAGAGATTTTATGATGAATGATGTTGAATTTCATCCAATATTTTTTCTGCACTAATTGATGGTTAATTTTTTTCTTAGCCTGTTAATATGGTGAATTGGATTGAATAATTTTTAAAATGTTGATCCAGACTTACCAAAGTAACTTCCACTTAGTTTTAGTATATCATTTATTTTATACATTGTTGAGGACAATGTACTATATTGTTGAAGATTCTCATCAAGTTCATGAAAAATGTGATTCTATATTTTCTTTCTTTTTCGTTTCTCCTCATTCTTTCCTTCCTTTTCCTTTCTTTTTCTTTTTTAACAAATGTTTTTGCCTTGGTTGTAATACTGATTTCACAAAATTAGATGGAATGTCTTTCCTCCTCTTCAGTTTTTAGAAAACACCGTGCAAAATTGGTGTCCTTCATTCTTGAAGGGTTTGGTAAAATTATCTCATTAATCCATCTTGGCCTGAGGATGTATGTTTCAGAAACTTTAAAAACAGAAATTCAATTTCTTGAATGATTATAGACTGATACATGCCTATTAATTTTCTAGGCTTTAAGGTCACTTTATCCGATATTGAAACAACCTATCTTGTTTTTTTACTTTTTAAAAAAGGTTGTCATAATGTTTCTTAATCCATCCTTTTACTGTTAACTTACCTATTCCATGTGTCAAGTGAGTTTCTTATAAACAGCATGTAGAGTAGCATTTTGTTTTGCTTTATTAAATCTTTTTTATGAACTCTGTTTAAAACTATGTTTTACGAACTGTCTTTTATTTGGTGCATTGAGGTCCTTTACATTTAAAGTAATTACTGGAATGGAGGTGATGATATTTGCCACATTGTTACACATTTGGGGGAAGAACATACCTTCTGTTGTTGCTGCTGTTGCTGTTGCAGTGGCTGTAGTTGCTGTTCCTCTACTACCTTTTTTTGTTGTCTTTATCCCGTTAATCGTTTACTGGACATTTACGTTGTATCTCCATCTTGCCTATTGTATCTGTATTGTAAGATAAGGGGTCAATTTTATTTGTTTGCATGAGGATATCCAGTTTTTCCAATACCATCTGTTAAGCAGACTCTCTTTTCCTCGCTGTATATTCTTAGCATCCTTATTGATTATTAGTTAGCCACATATGCATAGATTAATTTCTGTCCCACTGGTGCATGTGCATGTCTGTATGCTCATGCCATACTATTTTATTTACTGTTACTTTGTAAGATACTTGGAAATCAGAAAGTGTGATGTCTCCAGCTTTATTCTTTTTTCTCAAGATTGTTTTGGGATTCATGTTTTTCTGTTCTCTATGTATTTTTATTTATTTCTGTAAGGTAAATGCCTCCTTGGTTTTGCTAGAGAGGACATTAAATATGTAGATTGCTTTTTGCACTGTGGACATTTTAACAATATTAAGTCTTCCAATGTTGAACAGGTGTCTTTCTATTTGTTTATGTCTTTCTCATTTTCTTCAATATTTTGTAGTTTTCATTGTATAAGTCTTCCACTTTCTTAGCTAAGTTTGCTCCTAGGTATCTAGTTTATCCATTTTATTCTTTTTAGTAATATGTGTAAATCACACCATTGATTTGCAGAGTTGAAACATTCTTGCATACCAGAAATAAATCCCAGTTGATCATGGAGTAGGATGCTCTTAAAGTGCTACTGGATTCAGATTGCTGGCATTTTGTTCAGGATTTTTATATTTGTATTCCAGCATATTGGTCTGTAATTTTCTTGTGCTGTCTTTGTCTGGGCTTGGAGTCTGGGTCCTACTAGTCCCATATCACATGCATTTGAAATTGCTCCCATTTTTAAAATTTTTTGAAAACGTTTGAAACATTAGCATTTATTATTTAAATGTTGGTACAATTCACCAGCAAAGTCATTTATACATTGGATTTTTTGTTGAGAATTCCTTGGCTTTTCTTTACTGAAAGATTTCTTATTACAGATTCAGTCTCAATACTAGTTTACGTTTGTCTAGACATTGTTTGTTTCATGATTTAGACTTTTTAGGTTGTATGTTTCTTAACTTTTATCTGTTCTTCTACATTGTCCAGGGTTTGGCCTTATAATTATTCATAATAGCCTTTAATATTTTTTTATTTGTGTTATATTCATGGTAATTTCTTTTCTTTTATTGTGAACTCTGTTTGTGTCTTCACTCTTTTTTTCTGATATTCTATTAAAGGTATGTTGCTTTTCATTATCTGTTCAGTAAACAAATTCCTTTTGTTGGGTTTTTATTGTTTCTACATTCTCTACTTATTTTTTCTCTGCTCCAATCTTTGCAAAAATAGCCTTCTGGCTTTCTCACAAAGGAAATTTGCCTGTGAATTACTGCTGAATAAATGTGATTGTGGAGGGAATGAAGGTGCAGGGTTCCTACTCTGCATATTGCTGACTTGACTTTCCATCAGTTCAATATGGAACATTAGAACAACCTTGCCATCCTGAGATAATTCTCACTTGGTCATTGTTTACTATCCTTATACATGCTGTAAGAGTTGATGTCCTAATAACTTATTTATAATGTTGGCATCCATGTTAATTTACGAGATTATTCTGTAGCTTTTTTCTTGCAATACCCTTTTCTGCTTTGGGATCAGATTAATATTGGTTTCAGAGAACTAGCTAAAATGTATTTTCTTCTTTTCAATTTTCCGTGAAATGCTATATAGAATTTATATTGTTCATTCTTTAAAGTTTAGTAATATTCTCCAGTGAGATCATGCATCCTTGAAATTTTATTGATGTGAAGATTTTTAACTAAAATTTTAATATTTTGATTTCTATCAAAATAATATTGTTATGTGCACTTCTTGAATTTTCATAGCTTATATATTTCAATAAATTTTCCAACCCCATCTAATGAATTATCTGACAACAAAAAAAGAATAAGATCAACACTTAAAAATATTGATTGTAATCTACAGATAGCAATAACATAAAAGGGGATTCTTGTCAAAATAGACAAAAAATTCTTGTCAAAAATAGACAAAAAATTTTGTCCTTATATGATTTTTCAGATCAACAGAGAAAATGATTAAAATAAGGATTTGCTTAAAAGCAACTCTGAAGAACTAAGGTAACTGTGACTATTTTATGTGAAATATTTAAAGAAAAACAAAACTTGTCCTGGTATTATAGAACAACTATATATTTTCCTGAGTGCCTTGTGTAATTTAATAGATGACTACAATGTGATGAAACTCTATAATGGCTGGTGGTTTTGTAATGCTAATTCAAGAATAATTAATTTGAATATTTTCCTAGATTTTATAAAGTTAGCACCATCATTTAAACTTATATTTATGTGTATATATATATATATTTAATTTCTATTTTTAAGATATAGTGTACAATTCAGGGTTAGGTATACAAATGGTCATTGTACAGGTAAAGTTTGGGCCTCACTTTGGTCCCCATGTCACCTGGTTTTATGTATTTTTATATTGCCAATAGCCTGCTAGAGAATTGCCCATATCATTGTGTTGGATAATCACAGAATTTTATAGAAATGGCCCTAGAAATCATATGATCCACATTCTTACTTTTACAGAGAAAGGTACTTGCCTGAAGAGGTGTAAAGGCATCCTGTTGGTTCAAAATATTAGTAGAAAAGCTGGGAGGAAAAGGTGAATTGTTTCCTGGGCTACAGTGAACCTTGTTTTGTTCCACCCAGTTTCTCTCTACTGTGAGTAGAACTGTCTCACCTCAAAAGAAATGTCCAAATCCTAAACCCCAGTAACTATAAATGTGACTTTTTTTTTTTTTGATAATCAGTTCTTTCCAGATGTAACAAAGTGAGGATGGGTCCTACTGAATTCCTACAATGGATCCTACTCCATGACTGGTGTCCTTAGAAGAAGAGGAGGATTTGGGGATAGTGACAGGCACAGGGGAGAGCAAATGTGAAGGCACAGGCAGACACCATGAAGTTATTCTAGATTTTTTTTTTTTATTTTAAAGATGTGGGGTACAATTCAGGGTTAGGTA
>NW_007249311.1:0-9414 GCF_000164805.1 Carlito syrichta | reverse complement strand
CAAGTTGCTGCAAAGTCCATTTGTTTGTCCTTCTTTATGGCTGCATAATATTCCATTGTGCATATGTACCACATTTTTTTAATCCAGTCCAGCTATGATGGGCAGCATGGTTGGTTCCATGTTTTTGCTATTGTGAATAGAGCTACAACAAACATACGTGTGCAGGTATCCTTTTTGTAGAATGATTTGAGTTCCTCTGGGTATACTCCCAATAGGGGAATTGCTAGGTCATATGGAAGGTCAATTTCTAGTTCTTCCAGAAATTGCCACACTGTCTTCCAAAGAGGTTGCACTAGTTTACATTCCCACCAGCAGTGTAGAAGCATTCCTTTTTCTCTGCATCCTCGCCAGCATCTGTTGTTGTTTGTTTTATTAATGATGGCCATTCTTACTAAGGGTTAGGTGGTATCTCAATGTGATTTTGATTTTCGTTTCTCTGATGATGAGTGAGTCTGAGCACTTTTGCATGTGTCTGTTGGCTGCCCATGTATCTTCTTCTGAGAAGTGTCTATTTGTGTCTTATGTCCACTTTTTCATGGGGCTGTTTGTTTTTTTCCTTTTGGCACATTTGAGTTCCTTATAGATCCCAGATGTTAGGTTTGTCAACCTGACAAGCTTCTGCAAAGCAAAAGAAACCATCAAGAGAGCAGGGAAACAGCCCACAGAATGGGAAAAAAGTATTTGCCAACTGTATGTCTGACAAAGGCCTAACATCTAGGATCTACCCAAGATTCTTAAGATTTCATGTTGTTTGCCCTGTTAGGTTTTGGATTTGCCCGGGATCTGCCACTTTTCCCTTCTTTCCTGTTTGTCCCTTTTTGGAATGGGATGTCTCTTCTATTCCTGTCCCACCATGGTATTTTGGAAGCACATAACATGATTGATTTTATAGGTTCACAGCTGGAGAGCCATTTGTCTCAGGATGAATCCTATTATGAGTCTGTCTCATGTCTGATTTAGGTGAGGCTTTGGACTTCAGTATAGAGAAATACAGGAACAAGTTGAGACTCTTGGGATTATAGGGATTAAAGTATGTATTTTACATGTGAGAAGGGCAAAACTTTGTTGGAACCAGAGACAAATTCTCTAGTCTGAATGTTTGTGCCCCCAAAATTCATTATGCTAAAATTAATACCCAACGCTATAGTATTAAGAGGTGAGGCCTTTCAGTGCCTTCATAAATGGCATTAGTGACTTTAAAAAAGAGGCCCAAGTGTGGAAATCTCCCTTCACACACAATGTTACAATATTTGCTTTTTACATCCATGTATATATTTTAAAGTTAAGAAGAGAAAATAATCCAGTATATATTTGCCAAATCCTGACCTATTGCCCTTCCTTCATTGCTGACATACTACATTCTCCTCTGATACAATTTGCTTACAGCCTGGAGAACTTCCTTGTTCACCCTTCAATTAGGTATTCCCTCACTTACCTACAGAGAATATATTCCAAGACCCTAAGCAAATGACTAAAATCTCGAATAGTTAAACCTTATATATCCTTTTGCATCTTGAGGCACAACAGTAAAGCAAGCACAAATGTCTTTTTTTATCTACAATTTCACAAATACAGGTTTGTTCTTACCCTAGGTCTCAGCAAGCTCAGCATCCAATTTTGTTGTTGTTCTGGCCTTAGTAAGTCAAGTACTTTCTCTTTTTTTCACTTAAAGGAAGCACTTCACTGCTCTTCTTTGGCATATCCAAATTGCCAGCATCACTCTTCTTGCACATTGGGGCCAGTACAAAATCAAATGAGGGTTATGTGAACACAAGCACTGCAGTAGCCATGACAGTCTAACAGATAAAACAGATGACTATTAAGCAACTAATGGGGGCCAGCACAGACAATGTGGGGATTGTGGACACAGGGATGAATCAAGTCCCCGGCAGAAGAGTTCTTCTCGTAACTCAGAATGGCGTGCAACTTAAAACGGAAACCACGAAAAGGGAAACCATGGTTAAAGGGAATTATTGTATGTGAAACAGCCAATGAAGTCTCAGGAAGAAGTTGCCACCTATGAGGAACAGATTCTCACCAGACACGGAATCTTCTGGCACCTTGTTCTTGTACTTTCCGGTCTTCAGAACTGTAAGAAATAAACGTTTGTTGTCCATACACCACCCAGTTTATATTTTTGTTACAGCCACTTGAACAGATAAGCAGGTTGGCGTGGCACATAATTTCCCACACTTTAAACTATCTGTATTAAATGTAAAGTGTATTTTTGGTCAGACTAGAGCTAGTCCATTTTTTAAAATCTAAACTGACAAATTCTCTCATTTTATTGGTGTGTTTAGGTTATCTATATTTAATGTAATTACTGACAGGTTTGAATCTAGGCTTATTATGTTATATTTCTGTTGGCATGCAGTAATTTCTGTTCTTTGTTTCTTCTTTTCCTGCCTTTTAAAAACTATTTGAAAATGTTGGGCAACCCCTTTGGGTCCCCTCCTACTGTGGGAGCTTTTCTGTCCTCTCAATAAATCCTACTTTCTCACCTAAAAAAAAGAAAGAAAATGTTTTAATACTTCATTTTAATTTTTCCATTGGAATTTGGCTATACATCTTTGTGTTATATTTTAGTGATTGCTCTGGACATTTTTATAAATACATATATGAGGAGAACAAAAAAACCAGAATGTATTCATAAAATCTTGATTTATTCTTACATGTTTAAACTTCAGTCACTTTCAAAGTGCTCTCCGTTAGATGCAATACACCTATCTAGATGCTCTTTTTAACTCCTCGAAACAGTTTTTGAACTTGTCAATTTTTATGCCTTTTAATTCTTGGGCTGTTTTTTGTTTCACCTCTTCTACATTGGCAAAATGTTTCCCTTTAAGGACTTTTTTCATTCAGGAAAACAAAAAAAAGTCTCTCAGTATGAGGTTAGGAGAGTAGGGAGGGTGGGGCATGGGACTCATGCCGTTTTTTGGTCAGAAATCGCTGAACACTCAGCACAGTATGGGCAAGTGTGTTGTCATGGTGGAAGAAAGAGTCACCTATTCAGGGTGTTAATTCCACAAATCATGACTCAACCTACTCAAGACTTTCAGATAAAAACTTTGGTTGACTGCTTGATCTAAAGGAACAAATTTCAAATGTACTGCAAGGGGCCCAGCCTCCAAAACATTATTTTGGATATTTTTTGGTCCCCCCTTATACATGCTTACATACAGATATAGATACTTAAATATAAAATATATGTAAACCTAGATACATTTATCTATCTATAACTAGATAGATATAACAGACATATGTGTATGCTTCTTATCAGTCTTTTTAGAGGTTATGTTATCTTTTCCAATTAAACCCCAAGACGTAACTCAATTTTATACTATAGTTGACTTGTGTATTTTATCTGTATACACTCTATATACCCTCACTCAGGCGACTTGACAAGTTTTGCTTCTTACAGTCATGCAATTATTTTAAAAACTTAAGAGAAAAAAAAATTATCTGGTATATATTCCTAAGATACTGACTATTTCTATTGCTCTTTCTTCATTGCTAACATACTAAATTTTCCTCTGGTATAGTTTCCTTACAGCCTGAAAAACTTCCTTTGGTGTTTTCTTTGTAAGAGCAGCTCTGCTGGTAGCTAGTTCTCTTAGGTTTCCTTCACTGGAAAATGCCTATTTTGATGTCAATGCTGATAGATATTTTTGCTGAGTATGTGATACATAGTTGAAAGTACTCTCATTTAAATATAGTTGCATGTAGCTTACCCACAAGGATAACTTCTGGGAATTGTGTTGTTAGATGATCTCATCATTGTGCAAACATCATAGAGTGTACTTACACAAATCTAGATAGTAGAGCCCACTACACAACCAGGTTATTTGATACAGCCTCTTGGTCTAGGCTACAAACCTGAACAGCATGTTATTGTACTGAACACTGTAGGCAATGGTAACATAATGCCCGGTATTTTTGTATCTAAACATACTTATAAAAGGTACAGTAGCAATATGTTATTAAAGGTTAAAAATGGTACACTAGTAGAGAGTACTTACTATGAATGAAGTTTTCAGGACTGAAAGTTGCTCTGGATGAGTCAGTGAGTGCGTCATGAATGAATATGAAGGCCTAGGATATTATTGACACCACTGTAGACTTTATAAACACTATACTTAGACTATAGTAAATTTATAAAAAATACTTTTGTATCTTCAATCATGAATATACCTTAGCTTACTGCTAGTTTTTACTTTATAATTTTTTAACTTTTTAACTCTTATAATAGTACTTAACTTAAACCACACACACATTGTACAGCTATACAAACGCATTTTTTCTTTATGTCCTTATCATATAAGCTTTTCTCTGTTTTTAATTTTTTTAACCTTTTAAACTTTTTGCTACAAATTAGAACACAAGTGCTAGCAAGAACAATTAGACAAGAGAAGGAAATCAGGGGCATCCAAATAGGAAAAGAATAAGTTAACAATCTTTGCTGATGATATGATCCTATACCCCCAAAATCCAAAAGAATCTGTCAGAAACCTTGTTTGACTGATAAAAGACTTTGGCAAAGTCTCAGCGTACAAAATATATTTGCAAAAGACAGTTGCATTCTTATACAGCAACAACAAACAGACAGAGAACCAAATAAAAAGCATAATCCCATTCACAATAGCCACCAAAAAAATGAAATACCATAGCATCTTCTTAATCAGAGAAGTAAAAGAACTTTACAATAAAAACTACAAAACACTGTTCAAAGAAATCCAAGAAGACACAAACAAATGGAAAAATATTCCATGCTCATGGATAAGAAGAAACAACATTGTTAAGATGTCCATTTTACCAAAGACAATCTACATATTCAATGCAGTACCCATTAAATTACCAACATCATTCTTCTCAGACCTGGAAAAGACAATACAGAAATTCATATAGAAACTTAAATGACCACAAATAGCCAAAACAATCCTTAGCAAAAGAAATGAAGTGGGAAGAATCATACTTCCAGACTTTAAACTTTACTATAAGGCTGCAATAATCAAAACAGTCTGGTATTGTTACAAAAATAGGCATGTGGACCAATGTAACAGGATAGAGATTTCAGAAGCAAAACCTCAATTTCTCAACCTACTCATTTTCAACAAAGCCTCCATCAACAACCACTGGGGAGAAAAGAACCTATTCAGTAAATGGTACTAGGAAAACTGGCTGACCACATGCAGAAGGTTGAAACAGGACCCCTACTTTTCACCATACACAAAAATCAACTCTAAATGGATCAAAGACCTAAACATAAAATCTTAAACTATAAGAATTTTAGAAAATACAGGAGACACCCTTGCAGAAATCTGAGTAGGCAACCAATATCTGATCAAAATCCTAGGTGCCCAAGCCATAAGAGATAAGAGAGAGAAATGGGACCTCATTAAACTGAAAAGCTTCTCCAAAGCAAAATAAACCATCAAGAGAGCAAGAAGACAGCCTACAGAATGGGAAAAAATATTTGCCAACTATATATCTGACAAGTGCCTAACATCCAGGATTCACAAGAACTCAAAACGTTTTTTTCCAAAAAGAAAAAAACAAACAGTCCCATGAAAAAGTGGGCAAAAGACATGAATAGACAGTTCTCAAAAGAAGATATATGGGCAGCCAACAGACACATGAAAAAGTGCTCAGTTTCACTAATCATCAGAGAAATGAAACCAAAACCACATTGAGATACCATCTAACTCCAGTAAGGATGGCCATCATTAATAAAACAAACAACAGATGCTGGCGAGGATGCAAAGAAAAGGGAATGCTTCTACACTGTTGGTGGGAACGCAATGCAAACTAATTCAACCTCTAGGGAAAAACAGTGTGGTGGTTTCTAAAAGAACTAGAAATTGACCTTCCATATGACCCAGCAATCCCCCTATCAGAAATATACCTGGAGGAACTCAAATCATTCTACAAAAAAGATACTTGCACATGCATGTTTATTGTAGCACAATTCACAATAGCAAAAAACATGAAACCAACCATGCTGCTCATCAAAACTGGACTGCATAAAAAAATGTGGTACATATATACACAATGGAATATTACGCAGCCATAATAAGGACAAACATGTAGACTGTGCAGCAACTTGGGTGGATTTAGAGTCTGTCATACTCAGTGATCTATCACAGAAACCAAGAACAGAGTACCACATGTTCTCACTCATAAGTGGACCTTGAACAATTATCATAATACTATAAGAAAGGGACTGACAGTAGTGAGATACTGCCAGGGTGGGTGTGAGGGGAGCCTAACATCAATACGGGTACCTAATCTCAAACCAGGCAAAGCGGGGACCAAATGGAGGCCCAAACTTTACCTGTACAATATTCACTTGTATA
This sequence comes from Carlito syrichta, assembly GCF_000164805.1. Lineage (NCBI taxonomy): Eukaryota > Metazoa > Chordata > Mammalia > Primates > Tarsiidae > Carlito > Carlito syrichta. The sequence goes on along the minus strand of NW_007249311.1, from coordinate 3,061 downwards.
CCTAACCCTAAATTATACCCCACACCTTAAATAATAAAAGGAAATAAAAAATTAGAACACATACATTAGCATAGGCCTACACAGGCTCAAGATTACTAATACCACTGTCTTCCTCCTCTGTATCTTGTCCCACTGGAAGTTCTTCAGCGGCAATTAACACACATGGAGCTGTCATCTTCTATGAGAAAAATGCCTTTCTCTGAAACACCTCTTGAGGAGCCTAATAAGCCTGTTTTATAGTTAACATTTTTAGCTAAGTAGAAGAAATATATTACAAAATAATTGCAAAAGGTATAGTAAATATATAAACCATTAACATAGTGATTTTTCACTATCAAGTATTATGTAATGCATATAATTGTTTTTTTGTTTGTTTGTCTTTTTTTTATTTGAATTTTTTTAATTATTTATTTATTTTTTATTATGAAGTTGTGGGGTACAGTTAAGGGTTAGGTATACAATTGCGTTTCATTCAAGCACCCTGTTGATATGGGGTGTTTCCCCATTCCCAGACAGATATTTGCTACTGTTAATCCCATCTCCCTCCCCCCACCATAGTTTCCCAGTACTGTCAGTCATTTTTGTATAGTATTGCATTGGATGTTTAAGGTCCATTATATGAGTGAGAACATGTGATACTCAGATCTTTGTTTCTGTGAGAGGTCACTCAGTATTATAGACTCTAGTTCCATCCAGGTTGCTGTGAAATTCATAATTTTGTTCTTTTTTATGGTTGCGAAGTATTCCATCGTGTATATGTACCACATTTTTTAAATCCAGTCCTCTTTTGACGGGCAGCATGACTGTTTCCAGGTTCTTGCTATTGTGAAACAACGCTGTGATAAACATGCGTGTGCAGGTATCTTTTTTATAGAGTGACTTGTGTTCTTCAGGATATATTCCCAGTAGGGGGATTGCGGGGTCATATGGGAGGTTGGTATTTAGAGCTTTTAGGAATCGCCACACTGCTTTCCACAGAGGTTGCATTAGTTTACACTCCCACCAACAGTGTAGAAGTGTTCCCTTTTCACCACACCCTCTCCAGCAGCTGTTATTTTTTGAGTTGTTGATAATTGCCATTCTGACTGGAGTTAGGTGTATCTCAGTGTGGTTTTGATTTGCATCTCCCTGATGATTAGTGAGGTTGAACATTTCTCATGTGTTTGTTGGCTGCTCGGATTTCTTTCTTTGTGAAGTGTCTGTAAATATCTTTTGCCCATTTTATAAGGGGTTGTTTGTTTTTTTCTTTTCAGCACGTTTGAGTTCCTTGTAAATCCAGGATGTTAAGCCTTTGTCAGAACTGGTGCTGGCAAATATTTTTTCCCAGTCTGTAGGCTGTCTCCCTGTTCTCTTGATGGTTTCTTTGGCTTTGCAGAAGTTTGTCAGTTTAATAAGGTCCCACTTGTCTATTTTCTCTCTTATGAGCTGTGGGTTTTGGGTTTTGTTCAGGAATTGGATGCCAGTTTCAATTTCCATGAGGGTATTTCCTTCATTTTTCTAAGGTTCTTATGGTTTGAGGTTTTACATTTAGGTCTCTGATCCATTTGGAATTAACCTTTGTGCATGGGGATAGAAAGGGGTCCTGTTTCAATCTTCTGCATGTGGTCAGCCAGTTTTCCCAGCACCATTTACTGAATAGGTTCTCCTCTCCCCAGTGGTAAGTGGTGGAGGTTTTGTCAAAGATGAGTTGGTTGAGAAATTGAGGTTTTGCTTCTGGAATCTCAATTCTATTCCATTGATCTATATGCCTGTTCCTATACCAATACCAAGCTGTTTTGATGATTGTAGCTTTATAGTAAAGTTTGAAATCTGGTATTGTGATACCACCTGCTTTATTTTTTTTGCTGAGGATTGTTCTGGCTATTCTTGGATGTTTGTGTTTCCATATGAATTCCTGTGTTGTTTTTTCTAGGTCTGAGAAGAATATTGCTGGTAATTTGATGGGTATTGCATTGAATTTGTAGATTGCCTTAGGTAAGATGGACATGTTCACAATGTTGATTCTCCTGATCCGTGAGCATGGGATATTTTTCCACTTGTTTGTGTCAACTTTGATTTCTTTGAGCAGTGTTTTGTAGTTTTCCTTGTAAAGGTCTTTCACGTCTCTGGTTAGGAAGACGCCAAGGTATTTCATTTTTTTTTGTGGCTATTGTGAATGGAATTGGGTTTTTTATTTGGGTTTCTGTTTGTTTATTATTGGTGTAGAGAAATGTGATTATCTTTTGTACATTTATTTTGTATCCTGAGATTTTGCCAAAGGCCTTTATCAGTGTAAGGAGGTTTTTGACAGATTCTCTTGGGTTTTCAAGGTACACAATCAAATCATCTGCAAAGAGAGATAACTTGCCTCCTCTTTCCTATTGGATACCCGTGATTGCCTTCTCTTCTCTGATTGCTCGAGCCAGGACTTCCAATACTATGTTGAACAGGAGGGGTGAGAGTGGGCATCCTTGTCTCGTTCCAGTTTTCAAGGGAAATGGTTCTAATTTTTGTCCATTTAGGAATATGCTCGCTGTGGGTTTCTTGTAGATGGCTTTTACTATTTTGAGGTATGTTCCCCATATACCTAAATGTTCAAGGGTTTTTATCAAGAAGGGGTGCGGGATTTTATCAAAAGCTTTTTCTGCATCTAATGATATGATCGTGTGGTTTTTGCTTTGACATCTGTTGATGTATTTAATAACATTTATGGTTTTACGAATGTTGAACCAGCCTTGTATCCCAGGAATGAAGCCTACTTGGTCATGGTGGAAGATTTCTGAGATGTATTGCTGAATCTGGTTTGCTAGGATCTTGTTGAGAATTTTAGCATCTATATTCATCAAAGATATTGGCCTGTAGTCCTCTTTCTTTGTTGGATCTTTACCTGGCTTGGGTATCAATGTGATGTTGGCTTCATAAAATGATTGGGGGAGCATTCCATCTTTTTCAATCACCTGGAATACCTTCAGTAGGATTGGATTCAGCTCCTCCTTAAATGTCTTGTGGAATTCTGCTGGAAAGCCATCTGGTCCAGGGCTTTTTTTTGTAGGAAGTTTTCTTATTACATAGTTGATTTCGC
>NW_007249310.1:235821-237001 GCF_000164805.1 Carlito syrichta | reverse complement strand
GAGGATTGCCTGAGCCCAGCAGGTCAAGGCTGTAGTGGCTGTGAGCATGCCACTGCACTCCAGCATGGGCAACAGAGTGAGATTCCTACTCAAAAAAAGGAAAACCGACTCTCTTAATATGTAGAGAGTGGTTACAATTCAACAACAACAGAAACAGCCAACAGACATAGGTTACAAAAGCAAATGCATCTTTAAATATGAGAGAATAGGCTGGGCTTGGTGGCTCAGCTTGTAATCCTAGCACTTTGGGAGGCTGAGGTGAGTGGATTGCCTGAGCCCGTGGGTTCGAGATCAGTCCGGGCAACTTGGTGAGACCTCCTCTCTACAGTATATTAAAAATTGGCTGGGCATGGTAGCACACGCCCATAGTTCTGGCTACTTGGAAGGCTGAGGTGGAAAGATCATCTGAGCCCAGCAGGTAGACACTGGGGTGGCTGTGAGCGTGCCACTGCACTCCAGCCTAAGCAACAGAGTGAGACTCCAACTCAAGAAAATCCCCCCAAAATATGGGAGAAGCTGCTTCATCTTACTCAACATTAAGAAAGAGAAGTTAGCCGGGTTCGGTGGCTCAGCCTGTAATCCCACGCCTTGGGAGGCTGAGGTGAGTGGATTGCCTGAGCCCGCGGGTTCGAGACGCGCCTCCTTCCCTGGACCCTGCCTGGAGAGACTTGATGGTGTGTGGGCAGGAATGCCTGCACCAGAATGCTTGCCACGGCGGCAAAGGCCATAGGCCACCTGCACAAAAGCAGGGGGGAGCTGTGAATTAGGCAACGGTGGCTTGAGGACAGCTTCCCTCTAGGGGCCAGCAGGGGCGGGGCAGCCTCTGAGTGGTGGCCATGGCCCCTGGGTGGGGGTGGGGTCGGATGCCATCTCAGGACAAACGTGTGGACAGCAGCACAGAACTCTCGTGAAAGAGACCAGGAGTGTGTGACAAGATCAGGCGTATGTCGCATATTTTCCTACACATGCTGACATGCAAGTGAGTTAAAGGAGACGGGGCGATTGGAGGAGCCTGGTGTGGAGGGCTGCAGGCTGGGCAGGGGAGGCGGTTTCCTACTTGGCCCAAAGTGGGAGTCTGGCATTTCTTATTCTATTTATTACTTATTTATCTATCTATTTATTTTTTATTTTTTTTGAGTTGGAGTCTCACTCAGTCGCCCAGACTGGAGGGCAGGGGCCG
>NW_007249310.1:227899-235721 GCF_000164805.1 Carlito syrichta | reverse complement strand
GGCCGCCCCCGGCCACCACAGCCTCGACCCGCTGGGCTCTGGTGATCCTTCCGCCTCAGCCTTCCGAGTAGCCGGAATTACATGCATGCGCTACCACGCCCGGCTGATTTTTTGATCTATTGTAGAGATGAGGTCTCGCTGCCCAGGCGGGTCTCGAACCCGTGGGCTCAGGCAATTCACTCACCTCAGCCTCCCAAAGGCACGGGATTGCAGGCTAGGCCACCGAGCCCGGCTGGCATTTCTTTTTAGAGACGGGTCTCACTCTGTCACCCAGGCTGGAGTGCAGTGGTGTGATCGTAGCTCACTGCAACCTCAAACCCCTAGGCTCCAGCGATCTTCCACCTCAGCCTTCTGAGCAGCGGGGACCACAGGTGCCACCATGCCCGGCCTGTCTGTGGCGTCTCTGAGGACAGCCAGGTGCTAGAGCCGGTTCCTGGAGCCCTGCCCCGCCCACCTGCCGCCCACAAAGCCTCCGTGTCTGGAGCGGAAGTGCATGGCCAGGTGTGGGCTCCGGGACGGACTCTGCTTTCTGAGGAGGAGACACAACTGCATTTCTGGCAGGACTGAAAGTGGAATGTGATGCTGGCACAGAAGGGAACTCCATGATGCCCAGGAACCTCCCTTCACACCGAGACCAGCGACTCTGAGCCCTGCACGCAGGCCCTGGAAATGAAAGGCCTGGACAGCCAGGTCCCAAGCACCACGCAGAGCTGTCCGGACCATCGCGCAGAGGAAGCGTGCTGGGAGGTCGCTGCCCAGAGCCCCGGGAGACAGGGCCTCCCTCGACAAGGCCACCTGAGCCGAGGACGCAGAGCTAGGCCGGCACCACCGCAGAGCCGCCGGCCCCTCCTGTCGGGTTGGGTCTGCAGGCCCGCAGGCCTGTACGCCCTTGCTCTGCAGGACCGGTGGCAGGCCCAGCAGCCCCGCTTGAGTGCCTGTGGGTACACGAGCCGCTGTGGGGGAGGGGCGTGTGGCTCAGGGAGGGGCAGGAAAGTCCAGCGAGGCCTACACATTCCTGCCACAACTGCATGACCACACGGCAGATCAGCCGAGAGACAACTAGGTCAGAGTGAGTCCTCAAGCCCAGGAAGGAGAGAGAAGCTGCCCAGCGTCCTAGCTAGAAAAGGTGTCTTCTTCCATTTATTGATAATACATTTTCACAGAAACAGGATATATTTACAAATATACAGGTAAGAGACTGCTGGTCAGAAATCTTCAACCAAAAATGTCAACGAAAGTTAATTTACAAAAGCCCCCAAGAGTCCGTGGAGGCCCCGGGCGGCACTGGACGGAGCTGGTTCGCGCCCCACTGTCCCCGGTGGCCTAGGAGGCGCTGGTCTGCAGGTTTTTGGAAGCCGCAAGCATCGCTCTGACTTTGGCCATGAGATCCTGTGGGCGAGACACGAGGGGAACCAGTGAGCTTCCTGCAAGACCTAGGCATGCGACAGCCACACAGACATCTAGGAAAACACGAGTGTGAGGGACAGACAGGGCTTCCCATACCAAGCGCAAGGCAGTCTTGGCAGGGTGTGGGTGCAGCTGCGACCACACCAAGACAGGTTACCCAGGGTGCCCTCACACTCCGCCACCCTGCTCCTTGGGGCTGACAGTCTGCTCCTGTGAGGCCTGCGGCCCGGTGGCCTCAGCAGGGCACTCGTGCAGGCACACACGGTTGCTCAGGAAGACGCGGCCGCCAGGACCCTCCCGTGTTTGCGCCACTGACACGAGGGACAGGGACAAACACTGAAAATAACAGAACAAAACAAACAAGGCCCCTTCCTGGAAGGAAGGGAAGATGCTCATGTTTACCTGAGTGATTTTGCTCTGCACGGAAGAGACGATCGCTGAGGAGATCTGTGCGTCCTTTTCCTGAGAGACCCCCCTAGTGCAGAAGGGAAGAGGGAGGCTCATGACCGCGCAGGGACTCGTGCCCAGTGCCCGAGATGAGAAAGGCCACTGCGCGGGCGCCAGCACCTCTAAAGCAGAAGCAGATGCTGCCAACATCCATGGCCACTCCCTTGAATGTTTTATAAAACGCATCCCAACCTGGACAGACTTTATACAGGCACCAAATTCAGCACGGGAGAGATGACGGGGAGAGGCCACACCAGCAGGCGATGCCTGCCCCTGCCGCCTACCCGAGCGTCTGCAGTGGCCCACACCCAGCGTCAGGGCCTGCTGTGCACATTTGTGTTTCCACCCTGAGATGCCAGCTTGAGACTCCGCCACCTCAATGGGACAGCCCAGTGTGGCTCTGGCTGTGGACATCCCACTGCTCATGTTTATGGAAGCGGTGGGCGGACCGAGAGCAGGGAACCCGGCTCATGGGCGATGCCCTCAGCCCCTGGTGTGTGAGCGCATGGTGTGTGGAGGCTGTGTGACTTGAAGCTGTTATCTGGACATGGAACATGGACAGGAAAAGCCTCCTGACAACTGTGGGCTACCATCAACCAAGGGACAGGGACGCCCGCATGTGTGATGCTGCCTGGGTTTTACACCTCGTGACAGTCGGTGGGGACACAGCTAGGAACTCGGGGGGAAAGGACCCGCCCAGCACTCTGCGCCCTCCCCCAAAAGCGGCCCCAAAGTGTGGGTCACCTGGAGCGCTCCTGGCTGGAGCCCCGACTCTCCACGGGAGAGACGCTGGCCGAGTGGGCTGCGGGGGCTGCGGGCCGGGGGGCTGCCTGCTTGCTCGGGGACGCTGACTGAGACCTGGCCTTGGACTTGGTCCGCGACCGGGATCGTCTCTTCTTCTTCTTCTCGTGAGGACTTCTGAAAGGAAAGGCGTTTGTGAAACACGCATGTGAGCCTGCGGGTGCAGAATGATGGGGGAGCTTGGGTGGAATCTGTCCCTGAGGGAGTGTTCCTCTGGGGGGACAGTTCTGTGACTGAGCCTCACCACGCACACAAATCCTTTCAGAGCTGAACACAGTTAGTTCATGGCAGACAGATAAGACAGGCGTGGCCTTCAGGAGGAAGGGTCTCTGCCGCATGGAAAGCAGCATTTAAAATGCAAGCAGCGCTGGAGGCGGTGGTTCACGCCCATAATCCCAGGACTCTGGGAGGCCGAGTTGAGAGGATTCCCTGAGCCTGCGGATTCAAGACCAGCCTGGGCAACTTGGCGAGACCTCATCTCTACAATAAATCAAAAAATTAGCCAGGCATGGTGGCATGTGCCTGTAGTTCCAGCTACTTGGAAGGCTGAGGCGGAAGGATCGCCGGAGCCCAGCAGGTCGAGGCTCCGGTGGCCAGAAGTGTGCCACTGCCCTCCAGCCTGAGTGACAGAACAAGACTCCAACTCAAAAAGGAAAAAAAAATACAAGCAGCACTGGAACTGCATTTAAGACACCCGAGGTAAGAAACCGAGTGCTGTTTATGCCACTTTGTCGTTTATGCTGATTCAAAAGGCATGGGAAATTATTAAAGTATTACAGGCACCGAAGTTCTGCGAGTTCCATGTTCCTTATTCTTTTTAGGGACAGGGTCTCACTCTGTGGCCCAGGCTGGAGTGCAGTGGCTAGATAACAGCTCACTGCAGCCTCCAACTCCTAGGCTCCAGCAGTCCTCCTTCCTCAGTCTCCTGAGTAGCTGGGACGTCGGTGTGATGGGTGTGACCACCGAGCCACCTGCCTCTGCTCCGACAAGGTCCCAGGGACCCAGCTCTGGTCTTTGGGCAGCTGGGCCCGCTCGGAGCTGCTGGCTCGGCTCTGACCACTGCCTCCTGAGTGAGTACACACCACCCAACGGGCGCCTCCACACTGGAGGTGCATACTAGGCCACGCCCACCCAAGCCCCCTCCCCTCCTGCCTGCTCGGCATCTGTGGTCCATCACCCCACTTTCACGGCATGCCATGGAACCCTCTTGCCTACGCCCTTAAACATATACATATATGCTTCTAGGTAGACTCAGAGGAAAAACACATTGTGAAGGACACAACAGGCAGGATGACAGTGACAGTATCTGCTGCCCCTTGAACATATTTTAAGGAAGAGACATGTGCACCGGGTGAAAGCCACACGCCCGGCCCCTCCAGCCAGCCCCACAGGCTCTTGTGCTGCCGTGTCTTCTCAGGTCCGTCCTTGCCACATGCGGCAGCCCAGTGGCCGCGAGCCCCAGCCCCCTCCATCTCCGGGTGCGGCGCTTCTGGGAGACTCTGTGGGGAGAAGTCGCCATGGATTTCTCCGGCTGGGGCCCCCTACCATCACCCCCAGCTGCCGCCCTGCCCAGGAGAGGGCCTGCTGGCTTGGGGGTGGAAACTGCGGTCTGGCTGAAGCTGCCCGCACCTCTACCAAGTGCCCCTGAGCTGCTTGGCCCACCTGGAGGGGAACACAGAACCTTGCTGGAGGCTCACCCTCTTGGAGTCCCTCCCTGCCCAGCTCTGGCAGCCTGGGCTCCCTTAGGCTGGGGCGTGGCATGGAGGCCATCCCACCCTGGCCCTTTCTCTTCCCTCCAGGGAGAAGTCTCAAGCTCTGGCCCTCACAGGGCCACATGACTTCCGGTACATCTACAGGGCCCGCCCTGTGGTCTGAGATGTCCCTGCAGGGTACAGACCCCAGTGGGGGCAGAGCCCACCTTCGCCTCTAGCGCCCCACCGGCATGCAGCTTCTAGAGGTGCTTAGGAACCCAGGAGTCTGGCCGCGGCTCCAAAGCTCAGACACAGCCCAGGAACCAGGGGCTGCGCCATTCCCGGAAACCGACGGGGCTCAGCGCCTTGGTCAGGCCCCTGTGTGCTGTTGTGGGTGACAGCAGACTGATGATGGCACCAATGCAGCGACCTGCCCACCAGCACGGCAAGCTTGTTGTTCAGCTCTGCTTCAGTGAAACCAGGAAGACTCGCCAGAGGGGGTGCCAGCTGGCAGCTTAGACTCAGCTGCTGGAAGCGGCCGTCTCTGGTGAGCTGCGCCTGGGCAGATGATCTGGAACCTTCTGGACGCCTGCCTGATACGGCCAGCGAGGAGGACACGTGGTTATAAAGGATACACAGATGTAGAGACTGCACACAGAGGGTGAATTTCTAAATTGCCACAAGTTTTGTGCAATTTTTATAGCCATACACATACGCTAAAATGTCAAAGAAAGCAGCAAATAAAATATTTAGCAGTATGTGACACACGTCCAAAATGCTCCGTATCCAAATAGGGCTCAGTCCACGTGGCCCATAATGAATGAGAGGCCACTAAGCCTCAGTCGTAAACCAGGGGCAATTCTGCTACAACTGTTCACATGACAGAACTTTTAAGCACTTGCTGAAGAAACCGAATCATTTGTTCACTTAATTTGAGTTTGGGGCCTCCCTCAGGCTGTAGCCCAGCTGGAGTGCAGTGGCACAATCACAGCTTCTCAGTCTCGACTTCCTGGACTCAAGCAATCCTCCTGCCTCAGCCTCCCCAAGTGCTAAGATTACAAGTATGAGCCATGATGCCTGGCCCTTTCATTCACTTTACAAGCAGTACATCAAGTGACGCCACCTGCTGCCACTGAGCTTGGCCAGCACACACATCGTGACACCTGAACCCCATCTGCTTTGAGTCAGTCTGCACTCTGTCTCTACCCTTAGACAAACTCACTATTCTGATTTCCAGTACACAGCCCAAAGCTCCATAGAAGAGTCCCACACTAAGCATGCATCCAGCTTCTAGCACCCAGCAAAGTGCTTCTGAGATTCCTCTCGAAGCTGGTCCATCCTCTCTCAATCTGTTTCTTTTACTGGTGAACAGCACCACAATGCAGGAATCTCTCCGCATTCCTCATTTGTTTACTCATTCTCCTGTTAATTTGGTTGTTTCTAATTTTTGGCAATTATGAATTCAGCTGTTTTTGATCAAGTGATTTCTCTTTTTTGTGTGTGTGTTGGAGTCTCACTCTGTTGCCCAGGTTGGAGTGCAGTGGCACACTCATGGCCACCCAGCGTCAACCTGCTGGGCTCAGGTGATCCTTCTGCCTCAGCCTTCCATTTAGCCGGGAACTACAGGTGCACGCTACAATGCCCGGCTAATTTTTGATTTATTGTAGAGACGAGGTCTCACCAAGTTGTCCGGGTTGGTCTTGAACCCGCGGGCTCAGGCAATCCACTTGCCTCGGCCTCCCAAAGTGCTGGGATTACAGGTTGAGCCACCAAGCCCAGCTGAATCCTCTTTTTTAAGAGACAGGGTCTCACTCTGTCACCCAGGCTGGAGATTGGTGGCATGATCACGGCTCACTGCAGCCTTGGTACCCTGGGCTTAGGTGATCTTCCTGCCTCTTAAGTAGCTGGGACTACAGGTGTGTAGCACCACAACGGCTAATTAGTTTTCTTTCTTTTTTTTTTTGAGTTGGAGTCTCACTCTGTTGCCTAGGCTGGAGTGCAGTGGCACGCTCACGGCTACCCCAGTGTCAACCTGCCAGGCTCTGGCAATCCTTCCACCTCAGCCTTCCAAGTAGCCAGGAACTACAGGAGCATGCTACCATGCCTGGCTAATTATTAATTTATTGTAGAGACGAGGTCTCGCCAAGTTGCCCAGGCTGGTCTTGAACCCGCGGGCTCAGGCAATCCACTTGCCTTGGCATCCCAAAGTGCTGGGATTAAAGTGCTGAGCCACTGAGCCTGGCCACTAACTAGTTTTTTTGCAGAGATGATGTTTGCTATGTTGTCCAGGTTGGTCGGTCTCGAACATCTGACCTCAAGTGATCCTCCTGCCTCAGCCTCCCAAAGCGTTGGGATTATAGTCAAACGTTTACTTTATAAATACCTGGGAACAGAGCAGCTGGGTCGTGGAGCTGGTGTGCATCTAACTTTGTAAGAAACCCCGAACATTTCCAAACCAAGCGTCTGAGTCCAGATGCTGGCATGCCCTCACTCCCTGAGGCCAGTCTTTGTTTCAGTGGGGCTAGTCAGTCACTAGTGTATCTCACTGTGGTTTTAATCTGCATTTCCCAGTCTGATGACTCATGATGTTAAATATCCTTTCACGTGCTTATTGACTATTTAAATACATCTTTTATGAAGTGGTTCATGTCATCTGCCCCTTCCTAACTGAGTCGTTTGTCTTTTTGGTACTGACACAGGATTCAGTCAAGGATGTTTATGCGGTGGCCTATTCTTTTTTTTGAGTCAGAGTCTCACTCTGTTGCCCAGGCTGGAAGGCAGTGGCAGATCATGATCACCACAGCCTTGACCTCCTGGGCTCAGGCGATCCTCCCATTTCACCCTCTTGAGTAGCTGGGACTGCAGGCACGTACCACCATGCCCAGATTTTTTGTTGTTGTTGTAGAAATGATGTGTCGCTTTGTTGCCTAGGCTGGTTTTGAACTCCTGGGCTCAAGCAATCCTCTTGCCTCAGTCTCCCAAAGTGCTAAAATCACAGGTGTGTGCCACTGCGCCCGGCCAATCTGAATCTTTTGAGATGTATTTACTGGTCCGAACCTGGTCTACCTTGGTGAGTGCTTCTCACACTCAGAAGGAAGGCACTTTTCCAGTTGCTGGCTGCAGTGCTCTGGGTTGGCACAGTAGGCCCGTAGCAAGGGTCAAATTCCTCTCCACACTTTGTGGTGTCTATCTGTGCTGTGAGTTCTGTCAATTTTGCTTCAATATTTTAAAGTCCTTTTGTTTTTATTATTTTTGATTCAGAGTCTCATTGTTGCCCAGGCTGGATTGCAGTGACATGATGACAGCTCACTGCAGCCTTGGCCTGCTGGGTTCAAGTAATCCTTCTGCCTCAGCCTCCTGAGTAAATGAGACTACAGGTGTGTACCACCATGCCCAGCTTATTATTATTATTATTATTATTTTTTTTTTTGAGTTGGAGTCTCACTCTGTCGCCCACACTGGAGTGCAGTGGCCGC
>NW_007249310.1:197363-227879 GCF_000164805.1 Carlito syrichta | reverse complement strand
CCTCCCAAAGGCGCGGGATTACAGGCTGAGCCACCGAGCCCGGCTATTATTATTTTTTGATTCAAAGTTCTTTTATTCAATGTGCACATTTTTGGTTTTTTTGAGTCAAGTCTCACTCAGTCACCCAGGGTGGAATGCAGTGGCACAATCACGGTGACTGCAGCTTAGACCTCCTGGGCTCAGGTGATCCTCCTTCCAAGTAACTGGAACCACAGGCACGTGATCACGTCCAGCTAATTTTTTGATTTACTGCAAAAACGAGGTCTTGCTGAGTTGCCCAGGTTGGTCCCGAACCCCAGGGCTCAGGCAAGCCTCTCAATTCCATCTCCCAAAGTGCTGGGATTATAGGTATGAGCCACGCACCTGCCTCAAGGTACACATTTAAAAAAGTTATGTCCTCAAGATGAATTGACCCTCTTATCATGAAAACACCGTCTACCTCCAGCAACGCTTCTGGAAGTCTACACTGGCTCCTGTTGACATAGCTACGTCACCTTTCTACGAGCACGGCATGCTGTATCTATTTCCGTCTCACATTTTTTTTTCTTGAGTCAGGGACTCTCTGCCGCCCAGCTGGAGAGCAGTGGCACGATCATGGCTCACCACAGCCTTGACCTCCTAGGCTCAGGGGATCCTCCTGCCTCAGCCTCCGGAGTAGCTGGAACGACAGTAGTCACCACCATCTTCTAAATTTTAGTCAACTTGTACATTTGCATGCAAGGTATCTCTTACAAGTGCCTAGTGTTAGGCTTGCTGCTGGGTCTGGTCTGCAGCTTGTTTTGTGCCAGGCCACCCGTCAGCTCATGTGTAATTATCTGGACGGGTGGTTTTAGGGTCCACAAGCTTCTTGCTTTTTACTTGTCCCGCTGGCTCTCTCTCCCCCTCCCCGTCCCCTTCTGCTGCCTTCTGCATTTAAGAGAACGTCTACAATCCTGCTCTACAGCCTCTGCTGGATTCCCAGTTGCTTTCTGTGGTGGCTGTTCTAGGAGCGATGCTGTGTGTCCTTCCTTTAGCAGAGTCGACGCTGACCTGGGCACACCTCACGTGTGGCGCCAGATTCCCAGGGCAAGCGCACACTGTCTTCACTCGCTCCCTCAGCCACCCAAGTGCCAAGTGCAGGCTTAAGCGCCAGAAACTCAATGACACAAAGCAGTCGTCATTCATTATTTGCTGTAGTAAAACAACTGGGACATTCTGCTGAAGTATGCTGCAATATGATTTGGCCAACATTCTTGTGGAAAACACTGGATTTGAACGCTTGGGCTAATGTGATCCTTCCACCTCAGTCTCCTGAGTAGCTGGGACTATAGATGTGTGCCATCATGCCTGGGTGCCAAACACGTTTTACTCAAGAGATATTCAGTATGGACTGGGCATGGTGGCTCACACCTGTAATCCCAGTGCTTTGGGAGGCTAAGGCAAGAGGGCTGCTTGAACCCCCGAGTTCAAGACCAGCCTCAGCAACACAGTGAGATCTGGTCTCTACAAAAAATAAAAAGAATTAGCTAGGCATGGTGGTGCGAGCCTGTACTCCCAGCTACTCAGGAGGCTGAAAGGGGAGGATCACTTGAGCCCAGGAGGTTGAGGCTGCAGTGAGTTGTGACAGTGCCACTACACTCCAGCCTGGGCAACAGAGTGAGACTCTGACTAAAAAAATAAAATAAAATCAATATACCGAGATCTTGCTTTCCAAATATTCACTAAAGGAACTCTGCAGAAGTGGCAGGCAGACACTGGCTGGGGTGCGGAAAGCACCAGGTAAGCGAAAACATCAGTGCCAAAAAGCAAGCAAGTATGCCAAGAATGATGGGATGTGTCAAAAGAACACAGAGCTGGCGTGAAAGAGCTCCCACTGGCTGAACTGGGGACAATGTTGCCATCCAACAGTATAAAAATGGCAATGGATCACTGCACAACAAATAAGAAAAACAAAACAAAACAAAAAAACCTGAGCCCACAGTGACAGTAAGACAAAGGGCGAGGGCTCTTCTTCAGAGCGGACTAACGTCAATAAACACCAGGAAGGATGGAATCAGACAGTGTTCTGTGACAGACAGTGGAAGGAGTGGCGGCAGGGTCATCCACGGATGTGGCCACAGAGATTGCAGCAGGCAGAGACAGGCTGCCTCACAGCACGCCCACCCACTTGGCAAGAGGAGGGGAGGGATGGGTGGCCCTCAGGGTGCGATCACACTCAGTATCATGCACGGAGGGACAGACAGACAGTTCTGGGTCTCCTGATGAGATGCAGTGATGTCACACAACATCTGCGACAGAGTCTTCTTGCCAAAATACTGAACACGGACCTAGCCACGAGGATACAGTAAGACACATTCAGACTGTGGGATGTACAGCCAACCTGGATGCTTCAAAAACATCAAAGATGAAATACACATGTGAGGGAGGGTAGGAAGAAGGAAGGGGTCGAGAGAGACGGCTGAAGCAGCAAACTGTCACTTGTATCCAACTGAGCTTCGGATCATGTGCATATAGTACTCACGACACAATTTTTTTTTTTTTAAGAGACAGGGTCTTGTTCTGTTGCCCAGGCTAGAGTGCAGTGGTACACTCATGGATCCTTGCTGCTTCCATCTCCTGGGCTCAAGTGATCCTCCTGCCTCAGCTGGGACTACAAGTGGGTGCCACCAAGCCTTGGCCATCGTACTTTAACTCTCTGCACTTAGAGACAACTCATGGATCAGCTACCAGCACCTCAACCGCACTTTTTATTAAATATTAAATAGTATTAAATAGTATAGCGCCGGAACCAATTATTTTATTGTAATGATATTTGACTTCTAATGAGATTTTGGATATTGAGGAACTTATTCATGACAAAATATTAAAATTTTATATATTTTTCTAACGTGTGAAACAGTCACCGACATGCACTGCAGGTTCAGTGACACATGCTGTGTCACAGGAATTTGCCTGACGTCTTCCACCTGGTGTTTTTCTATTGGGATAGACAACGCAGTCTCGTTTTTTTCCTCCCATGTTAATAATGTGTAATTTAGGCCAAGCGCAGTGGCTCAAGCCTGCAATACCAGGAGGCCGAGGTGAGAGGACTGCCTGAGCCCACGAGTTCAAGAACAGCCCGGGCAACTTGGCAAGACCTCATCTCTACAATAAATCACAAAAATTAGCCGGGCATGGTAGCACATGCCTGTAGTTCCGGCTATTTGGAAGGCTGAGGTGGAAGGATTGCCTGAGTTCAGCAAGTTGACGCTGGGGTGACTATGAGTGTGCCAATCAATGCCCTCCAGCTTAGAAAAAAAAAGTGTAAATTACTGTCCAGGTTGTGCACCTCTGTGAAAGTACCTCACATGTTCTCTTTCTACATGACGCCAGCTGATTTTTAAATGTATATCTCAGTATGCATTCCACCTCTTTATTTGCTTTTTTGTGCAATTTGAATGGAAAACTTCAAGGAAACATACATTTTTGAAAAATTTGTGCTGGCATAAGTTTGTCCTGTATAATCACAGCAATTTCTTTACGTTCCCTGAGAAGGGACATCTGAGTGCAAAAAGTTAAAAACTGTTCTGTAAGTTACAGAAAGTTCAAATGAAGAAGCAGTGAAAGAAGCAAGTAACGAGATTGTAGAACCAACCCTTCCAATCAAGTGCACTCCCTGGCCTGGGGATGTTACAGGGGTAAAGTGACAATGATGTGATAGATGAATTAGTTATATGTCACTGCACGGCAAAGAGCCCTGTACCCACTCTTGGGCAGAAGGATGGAGGGACAGTCTGACTGCAGGAGTAACATAATTTGATTGCTAATAAAACATATTTCAGCTTTAAAGATTAACTCTGGGTTTATAGTTAAGATCATAGAATCAGCTAGTAATTGTACACATATGCACCCCTCCAGCACCTGGTGGACTCGTCACAGCTTCCACTCTGTACAGTGAGGCTATGGGTTTAATTCCACCTACTTGGGCAGGACAGTTTGCATTGTAGTCTCTAAATCTCAACCTCTTTTGCAGGACTCATTCCAGTGGTGAGCCAGGCGTGGAGGCAAGAGGATTGCCTGAGGCCAAGGGTTCAAGACCAGCCTGGGTAACATGGTGAGACCTCATCTCTACAGTAAATAAATTAGCCAGGGATGGTGTGGTGGCACGGGGCTATTGTTTCAGCTACTCAAGAAGTTGAGGTGGAAGGATTGCCTGAGCCCAATAGGTTGAGGCTGCAGTACACATGACTGCACACTACACTACAGCCTGGGCGATAGAGTGAGATTCCAACTCAGAATAAGATAAACAGGACAGGTACGGTGGCTCAGCCTGTAATCCCAACACTTTGGGAGGCCAAGATGAGAGAACTGCCTGGGCCTGGCGGTTCGAGACCAGTTTGGACAACTTGGCGAGACCCTGTCTCTACAATAAATCACAAAAATTAGCTGGGCATAGTGGTGTATGTCTGTGGTTCCAGCTACTTGGAAGGCTGAGGCAGAAGGATCACCTAAGCCCAGTAGGTCGATAAGAGTGAGACTCCAACTCAAAATACAAACAAATAAACAATTAAATCAATAAGCCAGATGTGGTGGCTCACACCTGTAGTTCCAGCTACTCGGGGAAGTTGAGGTGGAAGGATCATCTGAGCCCAGCGGTTCAAGGCTGCGGTGGCCGTGAGTGTGCCACTGCACTCCAGCCTGGGTGACAGAGTGAGACTCCAAGTCAAAAAAATTAAATTAAATTAAAATTTAAAAAGTGCCAGCGGTGATGTCAGAGACCACACAAGTGTGATGCCCGAGCCTGCCAGGGCGGGGCCGACTGCTGACACGATGACCATCTTCCCAAGATCTTTCTTTAAATACAAAGGTTAACTTGAGGGCAAGGCCAGAGCTCCTCTGTAAGAGTGATGCTTTGCTAGAGGAGTTAATGTCGCCCTGGCCTTCACATACACCAAAGTGGGCGATGGCTTCTGGAGTGCTGAGGAGCACACCCCATCCTGACTTCAGCTTCCATCGCCTTGCACGAGGGACTCCTAAGGCACAGGGTGAAACTCACAGTGAGCCGAGCAGGAGACATGTGCTGGCGGCCCTCGGTTCTGCAGTTCCTTTGCTGATTTTTCAGCTTTAAGGAGAGATCCCATTTGACCAATGAACAGAACAATCGTGTGACTGGCAGCCCCAACTACACGGTCTGGCTGTCAAGGCACTGGGTCAGGGGTGTCCTCGGGCAGCCACTCAGCCTGTGGGCACTGCCTTCCAAGGAGCAGGACGCCCCTAGGTGTATGCTTCACTATGGAGACGCAAGACCTGTCCTCTAGAAGGTTCTGTCAGCAGCACTGTTGTGACATTCGAGGCTGTGGTGCACACAGCTCCGTCTGGCCTTTTCTGTGTCCTCCACACTCACAGGCAGCAGCGTTCCCTGTTTGTGTGCTAGCCGGGAGTCTGCATAACCCCCACAAAATGAGAGCCCTCACACTCAGAGAGACCAGTAATACACCGCCAACCAGCACCAGGCATCAGGTTGCAATGTCAGCCAGGAGGACTGGGGGAGGCACCCCCATTCCCAGAGGGCGGTGCCGCTGGTGGCACCAGAGAGGTAGCTGTCCTGAGCTCCTGGAAGCCAAGGCATTTCCCGAGGGGACAGACTGCAGATGTATTTCCCAAAGCTGGAAGTGGAGCCACGAGTGCCGGGCTCAGGCGAGCAGAGAGTCATGGCCCAGGGCTGCCAGAGGCCCAGACAGGCACCATGCGGGGCTTGCATCTGACACATGTAGAAGCCAACCGTGCCGGCTCTCCAGTGACAACTGCCACATACTCCACCAGGGGTCCCAAGATCAGAGCATGGGCCCCTCCCTGCTCTCCCGAGCCCACTGGACCCTGTAGTCCTCCCCTGGGATCTCTGGGCTGAGGTCACCATTTCACAGCACCCAGGCAACCACAGTGATTTTCCTTGAGGCAGGAGGCTCAAGGGTGACGCTGTCTTTCCTTCTGTTTGTGCTGCGTGTCCTCTCCCCAACCAGCAGGCAGAGGGGCAGCAGTGCATGTGAACCCAAGGCCGGCTATGCATAGCTCCTGTGGGAGGGGATGCATTATGACTCTGGGGGCGGGCACAGGGCAGTACCCTGAATCCAGCCTGGCAGTTGCCAGGGGACAGTGGCGCATGTGAACCTGAAGCCGGCTGTGCACGGCCCCAGCGGGAGAAGACGCGGTGTGACCCCGGGGGCAGGCAACCCTCTGCCTGAAAGGGAGCATCCCACATCCAGCCTGGCAGTTGCCGGGTGTGCTCAAGTATCTGGATGATGGCTGTGCCACTGAGGAACTCCGTGCCCCACTGCGGTCAGCTGCTCTCTGCTCACCAAAGCGCACATCGCCTTCCGACGCCCTTCCTGCCCAGGGACCCCAGGAGCCCGTGCCCAGTGCTTACGTACCCAGCAGCCTACCTGGAGCGTGTCCGCTTCCTGCTGGCCCCGGGGCTACTCATGCGGTAGGCGGTGGGGACGCT
Source organism: Carlito syrichta (assembly GCF_000164805.1). Lineage (NCBI taxonomy): Eukaryota > Metazoa > Chordata > Mammalia > Primates > Tarsiidae > Carlito > Carlito syrichta. Next base: position 221,419 of record NW_007249310.1, on the reverse strand, counting down.
TCTCTCCTCCCTCCGCCTCTCAGGGGAGTGGGCTCTCCTCCGAGGGGACCGGGAGCGGGACCTGGACAGAAGAGGATGCGGGGTGAGCCCTGCCATCGGATGCAGGACATGCCACCCTTCCAACCACCAAGGCAGGGGTCAGCCTGTCTGCAGAAGCTGCAGGGCACTGGCCAGCACGGTGCAGGCACAGGGTCCCCCCAGCCTCCTGCTCTCCCCATACCGAACCCCGTCTCAGAGGCGGAGATGGGCGCCCTCTCCCTCCACGCACTCGGTGCAGCAAGGTAAGCTCTCAACCAATGCCTGACCGACGAGGAGGCTGGGGCTATGCACTGCTCCTTGTAGTGGTCACCAGCAACCAACGCTCCCTAGGGAGGCCTGACTGCAGTCGCGGCCACCTCTGGCCACTGTTTCCCTCCCTTCCTCTTGCCTCTCTGCCCACGTGTCCCCTAGGAACTTTGGCTCATTGGCATTTCGACCAGCATCAGGCAAGAAAAGGCAGTGAAAGCCCAGGGAGTCCTGTCTGCTTGTCTGAACACCAGCAAGAGAAAAAACTAAAAGGTCATGGAGCTGGAGGACTACCCGGAAGCTTCTCTTGCTCACACGCACGGCCTCGTAGCATGGCTGGTCAAGGAAGGGCTGTGGGGGTGCTGGCATGAAGCCCAACCCTTCAATCTGATTCAGAACACGCCACTCTCACAGCAGTTTAGGCTCAGTGACTGAAGTTTGTAAATTTCACGAAGGCGACCCACCCATTAACATGTACTCTTCCTTTCTATGCGCCCAAGACTATTCTCTCCACGCAGGGACGTAAGCCACGCAAGGCCACAGGGCCCGGAGGCCTCGCCCAGCTGGGGCCAAGGTCCTGAGGCAGGGTCCCTTAACCACGAGGCTTAGGACTTTCATTTCAGCTCTTTGTTCATTCAGTAAAGTTACTATTTTGGGAAGACCTGCAAAGAGCAGAAATCTGGAAAAAAAATACCATTTCTTTCCATTAGGTTTCCATGACAACCTATTCAAAAAACAATATAAGGAAGAGCAGTCTGATTTTGCCATTTAAAAAAGTTCTATTCTGAATCATCTTAATTACAACAAAACCCAACAAGCCACACAGGCTGTGCTGTACAGACCGGCCCATGCCCACTCATGCTCCGCTGTCCTGGGGAGCCCGGGTGGCCCAAGACGCAGCACGGCTTCTGCTGTCCTGGGGAGCCTGGGTGGCCCGAGACGCAGCCTGGCTGCGGGTGCCATGCCAGGGCCGGCCAGAGCCGGCTCCAGGGTCTCCTCCGGCCCCGCTGCCTTTCAACTAGCAAAATGGTTCTGATTTTTTTCCAGACCTGTCCTGAGATTTATATACAGATTACAAAGGCGAGGTCAGGTAGACACCTTGACATTTTACCAGGTTTTCCCTCAAAAGAGCTCCAGGTGGCAAATCTGTTGGTGGTCGAGGCTGCCTGATAACTTCCTTGCTCTGCTGCTGCGGCCACTGATGAGCTGCTCTGACAGGGCTCCGTGCTCAGTGTCCCTGAGGAGGCTGTGGCTCTGTGACACGGAGGCACACACTTCACATTCAGAATAATAGGTGCTGGGCTGGGCGCTACCAGAACCCTGTAAAAAGCTCTGCTTAATCAAAGCCATAGCACCTACGGTTGCTTAAATGTAGATTTCTATAATAAACTCAATAATCAGGAAAAATAAGTTAGTTTTTAATGCCTGCAAATCCGTAACTTTGAAACACAATACCATTTTGTAGTGGCTATTAGTATTAGATTCTTTAAAGTGAAGTGGCTGGTGTCAGGAGATTTCAGATTATCTGGGAAAAGCCTATCTCAGAATCAGGGGTAGTATACCATAGATACTTCTTTAAGTTCTACTTTAATTAAAGAAGCTCTAACGCTTTTTATTGTTAGACTCTTCTTGTGGACATGCTGACAGTGCAGGCCACAGGAGCTCTAGGCCATCAGGGCACCATGTGTGAAGGCTTTCCTCAGGGTGACACTGTCTGAAATAAAAGCTTTCTAGCTTAATGCAGTTCAGATCATCTTTTTTCCTAAAGAATCTTAACAGTGTGCTTTCAAATAAAGGCACAATGAGAACTCTTTCAATGATAAACTCCAGAAACTTCATCGCATGACAGCGATCAAAACTATAAATAGATTCTTTTCACCAACATGTGACTGTTTCCTGGCCTCCCTCCCCTCACCCCCACAAGCCTTTCAGCTGCCCCAACTGGGGCCACCTGCAGGCTCCTCTCCCGAACCACTCTTTGGTTTAAACCGGGCCGGATTCCACCTCCGGACTCTCCTCAGGTCCCGAGTTCGCCAGTGGCCTGCAGGGGTGGCTTCTCTTTCCTACATGGCCACATGTAGATGCCCCGAGGCTGTCTGGGTTTGGCTACAACTCACAGACCCCCCGTGTGACATGTGGACACTTGCCCTCCCCTCCACATGATAAACATGGCCACACAGGGAATGTGGAGCCTCATGTGTCCTCCTTTGAGAAACGAGAGTCAGAGGTGGAATGAATTACTTTCAGTGGCTTGCTATGCAGTCTATCATGGGAAAAAAAGGACAGTGAGGACTCACATGTTTCGAATGAGAATATAATCCCAATTCTGCCTGCTTGAGTACTTTCTGAATGTTAAATCATACTCTTTAATAAAAGTCATATTAACCCCCAGTCTCCCCTCCCACCACCTCAAGTCCTTAGGGAGCTTATTTCTACAAAGATATAAATCTTTTTTTTTTTTTTTTTTGAGTTGGAGTCTCACTCTTGTCACCCAGGCTGCTCACGGCCATCGCAGCCTCGACCTGCTGGACCTAGGCGATCCTCCTACCTCAGCCTTCCAAGTAGCTGGAACTACAGACACATGCTACCACACCTGGCTTATTTTTTTTGTGTGTAATTTATTGCAGAGACGAGGTCTCGCTAAGTTGCCCAGGCTGGTCTAGAACCCTCGTGCTCAGGCAATCTTCTCGCCTTGGCCTCCCAAAGTGCTGGGATTACAGGCTGAGCTACCGTGCCTGGTCAGACATATATCTTTATTATATAAATTCTCCACAATGCAAGATGTCCTAAAAGGATAAAATTAAAAGATCTATCTAGAACCACCCCAAGGCTAGGCTGATCCTAAACATACATTTAGATACCTGATTCAACATCAGAGGTCATTTTACCAAACGTTTTAAGAACAAGCTTAGTTTCAAGCTTTAGACTTATAAGTTTAGTTAAAAAATACCCAAGCCATTACAATTACATTTTAATTGCAGGCAGTAAATAAACTGCACAGGCACTACTTCATCCCATTAAGAAAACCTGATGTGATATACAAACACCCATGAAAACAGAAAACAACACGAGAGCAAGTCCTATACTTTAATCAGTGCTGACAAAGACACTAACTGCTACCTCGTCATCATCAGTATGCCTTTCCAGAAGCAACTGAATGACTTTCCCAAACTAATGACTTTTCTGTGACTAACTCACCTTTGCAGATGCAGCGACACCTACAATTTAGATGCGCTGAACAAATGGGGCTCCAACCCCAGGAAGGGCATTCTAACCCTCACTTCCTACGGTTTACAGAGAATTTTAGTAATTTAATATGGAAATACATTCCATGTAGCTCCCCTACCACAACTGGAAACATGAGCTGCTGCGCTACATTACTCTGGGCTGGCAACGTCACTGGACACGGTCGATGAGTCTTGGCAGGTCCTGGAAGCAAGCCCTATGTACACAGTGTGTCTATAATGGGCTACTCTATCTGAAAGGAGGGACAGTTAAAGGCAACAGCGTTCACACTTTCAATATTTTGGTTAAAATTTAATTATTATTATTTTTTTAGAGATAGGGTTTTACTCTGTCACCCAGGCTGGAGTGCAGTGGTACAATCATAGCTCACTGAAGCCTTGAATTCCTGGCCTCAAGGGATCCTCCTACCTTGGCCTTCTAAAGCATGGGATTATAAGCATCAGCCTTCATGTCCAGCCTAAAATGTAATTTTTTAAACACTTCGATAATTCATATTACTGAGAACACTATCCCCTCCCAGTTATAAAGGTTGCATTTTCAATCCACATGGATCCCTGGAAATGATTAGAGCTGGCAAAGCTTAGAGTAGGGAAGTAGTCAGATCTACAAAATAGTTTAGAAAACGCAATCCTGCCCAATAAAACTCACTATTCTCAGAAAAGCTGAGGCAGAATTCTACAAGAAAAGGTTAAGGCATGAGACTACCAGCTTAATTATTATTATTTTAAAAAACAGAGACGAGGTCTTACTATATTGCCCAGCCTAAACTCGAATTCCTGGGCTTAGGGGATCCTCCCTCCTTGGCCTCCTGAGCAGCTGATCTCTGCCCCAAGGAGGAGCACTGTCGCCGGAGGCCAGTGCTCAGGGCAGAACTGCTGGACAGTCTAACACCTGGAAGGTTCTGTTCTATAGTATTATTGTTCTTGTTTTATTAGTAAAATTGTACTTTGCCTTGACATTTTATCTAATCTGCAAAATCAAAAACAAGAAGTCAAAGATCTGATTTAGTGAACAAAAAATCAGTTATTTAACTGAGACCAACAAAAAGTATCATGTAGATACAATTTCAGCCACTGAGATTAATTACAAGTTTGGAGAAAAAACCTTGCTCTGTAGATATTGTGAAGTATTTAAGCACAGGCCAAACTAAGATAAAAGGGGTAGCCTACCATCATAACAGTCCACATTCAGATGATTTTTAACTCATTTTTTCGTTTAACCAAACATTATTAACTAAAGAGAAGGATTTTGCTTCTTAGACTTGTCAGCACTGAAATATATGAAAATATAAAATATGTATTTGCACATAAAACATGTAAATCTAAATATACTTTAAATTATTTAAAAAGATAAAATAATATACAAAATGACATATTCTATTATAGATTAGTCACCAAAGGATCTAAAACTCAGAACCTGAAAGTTCCAAGTGTTGGAGGAACACACTTTTGGCTCTGAACATAAAAATCTGGGGAAGTCTCTGGCCATCACACAACTTTCCTTAAAACTGGACGGAGTGCACCGGACACCAGGTGCCAGGCTCTCCCGCATCTGCTCAGCTACAGCAGGAAAGCAGAAAGAACTTCTTACGATGAAGACATGCCCCAACTGGCCTTGACAGACTAGCTGCCCTGGCTGAGGACTCAGAGGAGTTGCATTTCCTTTTGTCCGGAATTTTCCTGAATATGGTTAACTAGGAGGGTGTGTTCAGGCCTGTTATTCATCTTCAGCTACATAATGTCATAAGAAACTTTTTCAAATGAGAAATTTAAAAATAATCGATGCATAATACAAATTGGTGGGAGCCTTCAAAAACTGAAAATGTCAGCTAAATTGTTAATTTAATTCAAAACAGCAAGGTTTTTAATGTTCATAAAGGTAGAAAGTGATGAAACTTCTAAAAAGCTAGCAAAAACACGGAGTGAAGGACCACATTTTTTTTATCATGGAGGCAAATCCAATTTCACTGCAGAGAATAAGCGTGAAAGCCAGGCAAACCTTTAAGGGCTGGTGTGGGTGAAAATAAGGAAAGCATGTTGTTTGCAGAACACACTCAGAGACTCAAGTGTCAAGCTGTACTTTAAAAACATGAAGTGCAGTGGGCACCTGCACATCCCCATGGAAGGTACAAGCTGCATCAGTGCTGGAAGGAAGATAAGAGCACAGCGACACAGGCGCTGCAGTGAAGAGACATAGGGGAGGCCATGTGACACGCAGTGACATGCCCACGGTGATGAGAGGCCTGGAAAAAGGGTGTGCCTTGCTTTTCTGAATTTCCTGCAAGCTAACCACTGTTTTGTTTGCTAAAAGCGGTTTTACTAGGCAGTCAATTCCAAGACCCTTGCATGTGCTCATGTTTACTACTTCTGCTGTCAGAAATGCTGAGTGCCTCCTCCCTGACTGGACCAGAGGAGGGCTTCTGGCAGAACAGTGGCCCCAGGAGGAGGTTATGAGGCAAGCTGGGGCATGAGCAGCCACACCTGTCACACCCGTGTTTATGCACCTGCAGGTGCTGTGTGAGACAGTCAAATGCAGAGCAGGTGGCAAAGGGTCCTCAGTCTTGGGCATTTACATACTCGAAAGAAGTCAGCGTGGGACAGTCCATTCAGACACACACACACACGGCCCCAGCACACCCCCCTGTGCATTTCTCACACTTAGCACATGCATGAGGCTCACCTCCAGGACCTGTTAAACTTTAAACAGATCGTTTTTTTTAGCCTGGCAGTAGTTAATGAGGTTTGAAAAGTTAAGTATAAAACAAATATTTAAGAAAGCACTCACACACATTTGCTTAGTGGAAGCCGTGCCTATTTCCAACTGTCCACCTGGCTCTACTAGGCATTAGGGGAGATACAAGGACAAAGGTGCGGAGGGCATGCCTGCATACCCACCTCGACCGCCGTACTGTCCGATAGGCACTGGGAAGAGAATGCTTTGCTTTTGAGTGTGACCGAGACCTGGACTTGGAGGACGAGTGGTACTTGGGAGAGCGCGACCTCGTTCGAGATCTTTTTTTGTGCTTTTTCTTTTTCTTTTCTCTCTCTTCTTCTCTTGGCGGATCTCTGCTTTTGCTTGAAGGCCTCTCGGGCAGTTTAACTTCTGAAGCAGGCAGAGGTTTGCCTCCAGTCAGCAGAGGACCGGGCACAGCACTAGCTTCCTGGGAACAAAAGGAAACACCTGGGATGAACAGAGAAACAGGACACCAGTAACACGGCACCCACCCCCCAGGGAAGCCCACGTCTCCATCTGCAGCGGCCTGAATGGATCCCCTGGCAACTCTGCTGCTTGAGAGTGAGCCATCTGCCCCCAGCCTCCCATCACGCAGCCTGCCCAGCCCCAGACAGCTGAGGCCAACGAGAAGCATAGCACTGGAGATGCCAAGTCAGAAGAAACCTGTTTATTCTTTAATAATTTTAAGTATCCATCAAAGTCATGGTTCCTCAAGCCTCCAATTTAGATTTTGAATGAATCTCTGTCCTATTCTGAAAATAGTTTTACTTCCAGAATGATGAGGTGCTGAAAATGATAAAGGAGGCTCATCCTCGACACTGCACACATCTCCATCTGAGTGTCGCACACACGGGAGAGCATGCACATCTCAAACGCGTCCCCACCAGGCACGCCACACCCATGGCAGGAGACAGCCCCTTCCACAGCTCAAGGCTAGTCCCCTTCTCCCTGAGAAAGATCACTCTTCAGTTCCCTGTAAGTGAATCTATTTATTTTTGAGTCAAAGTCTGTCGCCCAGGCTGGATGAGTAGTCTCAGCTACTTAGAAGGCTGGGGCAGGAAGAGTTGCCTGAGGCAAGTAGCTGGGACTACAGGGCCGCACTGCCACACTTGGCTAATTTTTTGATTTATTGTAGAGACAAGGTCTCACCAAGTTGCCCAGGCTGGTCTCAAATCCCTGGACTCAGGCAATCCTCTCACCTCTGCCTCCCAAAGTGCTGGGATGACAGGTGAGTCACTGTGCTGGCCCCCGTAAGTGAATTTAACAGTCATTAAGTGACTCACACCTGAAGACAGTGAGAAATCTCCAATTTATCAGTTAGTGCCCTGAGGACTGCACTGCAAGGGTTAGGGAAAACTACTCAAGCCCTGTGCTCAATGGGCCTACGCGGCCTCGGTCCTGTCCCAGAGCCCATGGGAACAGAGTCAGTGGGTGCAGAATGACATCTGTAAGTCTGCAGTTGCTCACAGGGTTTCCCTTCCTTCTCCCCCTCTTTGGGTCCCTGTGGACAGGCCAGCTGGATGGGGGAGACCACACTTCGCAGAAGGGTGGCTTCTCGCTTTGGCTACGATGAAGAGCAATGCAGCAGCGCCCTGGTGGAGATGACACTTGCACTGGCTGCCGTGTGATAGAGCAAGGACCTTGCACCCGTTCCTCGGGGCCTCTCCTTGATATCCGCAACACATGCCCAAATCTCTCTCACGGTGGTGAAGACCTCACAGGTGGCAGCCTGCCTGTCCTGGCTGGAGGGCTGAGAACCGTCGGTGTCTGCTACCTGGAAAGCCATCCCAGCTGAGGGTCTCGAGCTGGGGACTGGCTGTCCTCCTCTGCCTACCTCTACCAAGCTCCCCTGGAAGGCTCTGCCTAGAATATCTCCAGGAACATGTTCTCGAGGAAGCCTATTTCATTGTGAGGAAGGTTGTATCAAAAAGGTCCTTCTCACTGCAAATTCTCTTAGAGTAACATTTTTCAGGTTAAGTTTTAAAATATTTTATTGTTAACTCTTTTTTTTTTTGAGTTGGAGTCTCACTCAGTCGCCCAGACTGGAGTGCAGTGGCTGTTCCCGGCCACCGCAGCCTCAACCTACTGGGCTCTGGCGATACTTCTGCCTCAACCTTCCGAGTAGTCGGAATTACGGGCGTGCACTACCAAGCCCGGCTAATTTTTTTGGTTTATTGTAGAGATGAGGTCTCGCCAAGTTGCCCAGGTGGGTCTTGAACCTGAGGGTTCAGGCAATCCACTCACCTAGGCCTCCCAAAGTGCTGGGATTACAGGCTGAGCCACTGGGCCCAGTCAACTCTTTTTTTCTTTTTTTTTGAGTGGGCGTCTCACTCTGTCACCCAGGCTGGAGTGTAGTGGCACGCTCATGGTCACGGCAGCCTCGACTTGCTGGGCTCAGGTGATCCGTCCACCTCAGCCTTCCAAGTAGCTGGAACCACAGGTGCGAGTGCGCCACTATGTCCAGCTAATTTTTTGATTGACTGTGGAGACGAGGTCTCACTATGTTACCCAGGCTGATCTCAACCCCTTAGACTCAGGCAATCCTCTCACCTCAGCCTCCCAAAGTGCTGGGATTACAGGTGTGAGCCACTACACCTGGCTTGTTAATAGACAGGCGAGGGTGATACTTTTGGGTTCAGCATCCCGGCAACAACCTCTCCTACGTGCACCTGAAGGGAGAAGCTTCTGATCCCCAAGGTGCACAGGACACAGCTGCAGTCCGGGTGGGCCGGCACGAGTGTGCTGTGCACTGGGCGCAGCTTAGAGGCCTGCAGCACCCGAAAACCAGCTTCACGGGGAACAAATTCCAGGAGCCATGGCCTCTTCATCAGGAGTCCCCACCGCACAAGTAGGATTCGGCACCTGGGATGAGGAGGCATTCAGAAGTCCCAGATGCTAGGGAGCGTTCGAGTTCAAGTCAGAGCTGCTGCAAGCCCGTTCTGAAGCAAGGCGGAATTCCCAAGAAAGCAGAGACAGCCCTCTTCATGGGGAGCTGGATGGTCCAGCCCAAGCAGGCGCTTGTCCGTGACAAGGATGGAGACACCGTGCCTCCTGTAAAGAGCGCACTTGTCACTCTGCAGCTCACAAGTCACTGTGCCCATCTGGTGTGTGGCCACCTGTTACACTAAGGGAGACGAGATAGGTCATGGCCCCCAGTCACCAACTGTGGAAGGACAACAAAGCCAAGATGGGCATGAGAAGCCATCCAAACCCAGGAAGATGGGAGAGGGAGAATTGTCAGCTCATGGCTATTTCCCTTTCTGTTCATATCATCTACTTAATCATCTGTGCCTCTGAACTTTATTGTTTATTTTCCTTTATCCTAACTAGTGCCTGTCATTAGTAAACTTATTTCTCACCACGGTTAAAGCTCAGTATTCCATTTTGAGGCTGAGGGGATAATCTGAACCACTTTTAAGAGATGACTTGTAATCAAGCCCAGGACCTCTTGATTCTAATATGAATGACTCTCCTTCCTGCTAAGGTGGAGACCTCAACTACACTGACCTTTGCCAGGCTGAATGCAGATGATTCATTGTGTTGACCTTACTGGATTTTTTCCCCCAGCTTTAAAGTACTAACATGATATTTAAAAACCCAGTAATTAGACTTGAGAAAAAAATTAGGGATAACAAATACCATATGCCAGACAGCAGCTACCCAGTGCGGAGTCTCACAGGGTCAGCCGTCATAAGTGCTCTGCCCACATGCACCAGGACACTGCCCTGCGCACGCCCGCCTCTGCACAGCTGACCAGGAGTGGGGGCGTTTTTCTCTTGCAGAGACAGTGCATGACACACCTCACCACTAGGGGTATCGATGATGCTCCAAGGTCACACACAGCTCCCCCAAGGCCATGTCACAGCGAGTAGGGGGCTGCGATGCAAGTCCACATAGCTTGGCTCTGGGGTCTGTGCTGCCCACCCTGAAAGCGTCAGGACAGACGTAGTCCATTGAGATGCACTGTCTACCTCACTGTCGCCAAGGTGAGAGGGAGGGGCCGTGAGTGGGCCACCTGGGCTGGAGGCTCAACCTGGATGCACTAACAAAGCACCAGCGGCCGGCTCTGGTAGGCCGGAGGACTGCACAAGGGGCTCTGACCCCAAGGATCCTATGGTCTTGGCCTGCCACCTCGAGTGAGGGAAGAGTGCAGGGTGCATAGGCAGCCCCTCCAACCTCTGCTGGAGGCATTTCTGAGCACCCAGTGAGAGGGTGGGGACAGGTTCAAGAAGTACTCAGGTGACATCAGGTGTGGGCAGTGTTTCTCATGGACACTCGTAATCACAACCATGAAGCTCTCAGAAAACGCAGGCAGGGCTGTGTGGACAGGCAGTGGGCTGCCCCTTCTGCACCCGGAACCTGCTCCCATGCATGCCCTGTCTGACCTCCCAACCCATGCATGCTGGAGGATGTTCACTCTACCTGGAGCCCGGGGATAGGCCAGGGCATCCTGCCCTCCCCAGCTACAGGCTCTCGTGGGAGAAGCGTGACCAAGCCAGGCCAACCTATGGACCAGGGTGGTAGGAATCCTCCGTCATCTGCGGCCTGGAAAGTGCTGTACTGCCTCCCAGCTTGGGACACGAGCTCAGCACTTTGTGCTGAAGCAACCTGGGGAGTGGTGGGTAAGTTTCTGACACTGCAACAAGAGCTCCAAGATACTACAATTGAGACTTGAAAACTGTCAGAGAAATTTAAAAGACCAAAAGCCAAAGAGCTGTTAACTAGGGCCTCACTGCAGTGACAGAAAGCTCAGCTTCGTGCGGTCACCGAGCACCTGGGTTGGGCTTGTGGCCAAGGGCCTTACATTTATTTATTTAATTTTTTTTTTTTTTGAATCAAAGTCTCACTCTGTCACAGCCACTGCAGCCTCGACCTGCTGGGCTCAGGCGATCTTTCTGCCTCAGCCTTCCAAGTAGCTGGAACTACAGGCGCGCGCTACCATGCCCGGCTAGTTTTTTGATTTATTGTAGAGATGAGGTCTCACCAAGTTGCCCAGGCTGGTCCCGAACCCGTGGGCTCCGGCAATCCTCTCACCTTGGTCTCCCAAAGTGCTGGGATTATAGGCATGAGCCACCGCACCCGGCTGGTCTTACATTTGAACAGCCACGTGTGGCTGGTGGTCAACACATTCTTCAGAAAACAACTTTCAACATAAAAGCAATTTCTGGCTTAACCCAGAAGATTTGCAACTGACCCACTAATTTAAGCAGCATAGATATGAAGAATCTGGAAGGAAAATTAAGTGGCCATTGCCCAGGCCAAGACTGTGGCCCCTTGTCCACTGTGGCTTCTGAAGGCCGCAGACAAGCCCCTGAACATGGTGGCGGGTGAGCAGGGCCCAGACCCCGCAGGAGGCACAGGACACTGTGCGTGGGGGCAATGTCAAGGGAGGCTTCCCAGAAACCAAATTCCAGCAAAAAAATGATCAAGACCTAAATCATGACTGGGTGCGGGGAAGGAGAGGGCAGGCGTAAGTTGGTTTAGTTAGTGTTCAGGAGAAATCAAAGAGGAACTTTTGAAAAAAATCATTTCCAAGTGCGTTTGGGAACTTACCGCCCACCACTGATGTAACACTGGAAAATAATATTGATTAGTCCTTTTGTCACAGTGAAGCATTTGGCAACAAATTAGCACATGAACTGGAAACCATTACTTCCTGCTGTGGCAAACTGAGTTGCTCAAAAAGCAGACTGACTTGGTATTTGATTGTACTCACAAATAAAAGGCAATCTTAGCCTGGCTTGGTGGCTCAGCCTGTAATCCCGCGCCTTTGGGAGGCTGAGGTGACTGGATTGCCTGAGCCCGCGGGTTCGAGACCCGCCTGGGCAGCGAGACCTCATCTCTACAATAAATCAAAAAATCAGCCGGGCGTGGTAGCGCACGCCTGTAATTCCGGCTACTCGGACGGCTGAGGTGGAAGGATCGCCGGAGCCCAGCAGGTCGAGGCTGTGGTGGCCGGGAGCGGCCACTGCAGACAGAGTGAGACTCCAACTCAAAAAACAACAACAACAAAATAAAAGGCAGTCTTATTTGTGAAGTGAGCCACCTTCACTATGGAACGAGAGGTCCATGCGAGGAACTGAAATAAGCTCCAGGTATGGCACATGGAAGTATACAAAGGGCAGAGTGTTTACAATTCTGATGACAAAGTAGTGGACACAAAGGCACCAGAAGAAACATGGGCAACCACAACGAAATGTCAGTCCACAGGGTGGCAAAATGCAAGAAATGTCGGAGAAGTGACTCTGTTTCGCTTGTAACTAAAAGACATAAGTCAGACAGATGCCACTTGCTCACCCATCAGAGTGAGAATCAAGACTGATGACAAAGCTGATGGGCATGAGAAAACAGCCTTCACCCAAGGGAGAGAAACAAAGCCTTCGCTGCCGAGGCTGCTGGAAGCCAGTTAGCAGTCTCAAATTACAGTCGATCCCACCCCACTGCAAGGGGCTGGAAGCACACACAAGGGCGGGGCACACACAAGGTATGATGTAAGGGTACATGCCTCATAGTCATTTAGCCAATAAACATCTGCTGCGTGCCTGCAGCAGACCACGTACTACTTCCAGCACTGAGGCGGAAAGATTCTACAGCCAGTGAAAAAAGCGAGATGTCAGAACAATGGAGGGGGCACCATCCCATTATGGCAATATTTTCAATCTATACATAAAGGAAGCAACATTATTTTTTCTCTCAAGAATACACAGGAAACAAAAGGGTCAATCTACAAGGGAATATTATTCAGCAATAAAAAGGAAATCCTATTATATGGTATGATGCAGATAAACCTTGAGGGCACTATGCTGAGTGAAATAAGACAGACACAAAAGGAGAAATAGTGTAGGATTCCACTGACATGAGGTCCTCAGAGACGTCAGATTCTTAGAAACAGAATGTAGAGTGGCAGTGCCAGAGGCAGGGGGGTGAGGAGTGAGTGAGGGATGGGGCGTTAGTTTGGCTTTAGAAGATGGATGTTCTGGAAATGGATGATGGTGATGGTTGTACAATGTGAATATACTTAATGCTATAAACTGCACACCCGAAAAAAGAAGGGTAGAGTGATAAATTTTGTCACAAATATTTTACCATAACAAAAAACCCAAAATAAATTTTTTAAATTGCTACTTCCATAGGAATTTAAGAAAAAAGATTACACCTAAAGAAAAAGCCCTTTCCTCCTCATTGTATACCTTTTTCTAACACTGAACTTTTAAATCATATGTATACATAAAAAGCAAGATGGAAATATACAAGTGCCCATGCTCCATGCAAATACGCCGCCTAAGGCTGCTTCTGTGAATGTGGAACCATGACCACGGAGCTCCTGCCCAGTATGGCACCAGGCCTTGAGTGTCCTCGTGCCACCTGCATGCATCTGCTTGTCCTGCAGGGTGGTCTGAGCTGGCCACGGCTCCCACTGATCTGGGGTGCCCCAAGCTCCCACCGCACCCACTTGCTCTTAGCCTCCAGGCTTCCTCACAGGGTGTGAAGCAGCCATCCTCGGTCAGGTCTCAAGCTTTCCTGGACTCGGGGCACTTTGCATCTAGGTCGCTGGGTCAAATGTCCCAACCTCTGTGAGTAAAGGATGTGACAGAATACTTAACAAAGGGGAAACTGTCCCCAGAAGTTGTTTTGGGCTAGAAATGCTCTTGAATTTGAATCTTATTTATGAAGATTGTCAGTTTAACTACAAGTATTTCTGTTTCAAAACAATTAAAGCCATTGATCACCATCTGCTATTACCACTGAATTTTTGCTGAAACGGCTTCAGAGCTATCATCGGTATGTGCACACACATATCCAAGGAGATCATTCCGGGGATTTAGACACTCATCTCGGTGTTTTGTAGATTCAACACCAAGGCTGGAAAGCAGGGGAAGGGTGAGGAGCTACACACACAACAGACAGGAGGGAGGCCCATGCTGTGGCTCATCTTGTGTTTGCCAGGCCATCTGTAGGCTGGGAACACCGTGGGCTAGTGGCGAACGGCTACAGCTGCCACTGAGTTTCACTGGAAACTGTCTGAGAACATCTGGATTAGCCAAGCAGTATCAGTGCTTTAGGCATTTTTGAGATGTCTCTTAATTGACCCCTTTATTCTCTGCACAAATGATATCGAAAAACAACAAAGGAAACCCCAACAACCCACCCCGGAACAGCTCTCTGCTCTCCCTGTCTCTCGCTCGCCGCGTGCACGCCCTCCACAGCTGCCGCAACGGTGGAGGTGTCTGCCGCGCTGCTTCTGGCCCTTACTGTGCCAAGAGCGTTACGATGTGGTGATGGCAGTCGTACTGGTCGTTCCTGGCTGCTGCTGCACATAGCCCTCCTCTATGGCAGAAGTCTCTCAAAGCTGAGGAATGGCCACAGAGCCTTTCTGCTTGTCAGGACTGGCTGCGGCCAGGGACCAGCAGCATGACTCTGAAGAGTTGCGGGACGGCTGCAGGGGGCGTCCCGGCCTCCCTGAAAATGTTCATTTCCAGGAGAGGCACTGTTGAGATGGTCCCGAGGACAGGACCTGGACCAGGCTTCAGAGCTGATGCTGGAGCAGGCGGGCTAGACCACCAGAGCAGGAGCCAAGTGCACAGCGTCCCGCAGCTCGGCAGGGTCCACAGATTCTCATCTCACTTGGCCATTATTGCCGATGCCTCCTGCCAGACTGCAGCGATCTCAGACTGCCCCCCACACCGGAAGGCCGAGTCAGCCTTCTGAAGGCCAACGCTCCAGCTCACAATGCTGCTTTCCACAGAAAGACAAGTCAGCCAAGTGACTACATGCAGCGAACTGGTTTTGAACAATGGCCTGGACTCTCAGAAATGTCAACGTAATTAAAGTAAAAAAAAAAGTGAAGGGTTTGTTCTTTATTATGGGAAAGAGCCAGCTACAAAAGACATCTGGGAACACTTGGAGAACTGTGGCTGTGGCCTGCAGAGGAGACGACGTGATGTCATCGGCTGATCTATATACAGGGTCATGGTTTCCCAGACAAGTTCTTCATGGGAAGCATGTGCTAGAGTACCCAGGGCAGAGCAGTCACCAGCGCTGCAGGCAACTTTCAGATGGTTCAGGGGAAAACAGGCCACTGAGGGAGAGAGCGGGCATGTAGGGTGCACTGGGGGCATCTACTAGCCCTTCAAATTTTCTAGAGGTGTGGAACTTTTCAAAAAGTAAAATTTCTGGAGCTACTCTTTTTTTTTTTTTGAGAGAGAGATTTGGTTAAAAAGATTTGGACTATTTTCAACGGCTCTTAAAAAAAAAAGGCCACCGGGCTCGGTGGCTCAGCCTGTAAACCGGCGCCTTTGGGAGGCTGAGGTGAGTGGATTGCCTGAGCCCGCGGGTTCGAGACCTAACTGGGCAGCAAGATCTCATCTCTACAATAAATCAAAAAATCAGCCAGGCATGGTAGCACATGCCTATAATTCCGGCTACTTGGAAGGCAGAGGCGGAAGGATCACCGGAGCCCAGCAGGTCGAGGCTGTGGTGGCCGGGAGCGGCCACTGCACTCCAGTCTGGGCGACAGAGTGAGACTCCAACTCAAAAAAAAAAAAAAAAAAAAAAAAAGCCACAACTTTTTAGCTATTGCTTAACTGTGTATCTAAATCTATTCTAGTATCATACAGTTCAAATGTCAAGGAGGCTTTTAATTCATCTAAAACTGTAGGGTCAGTTACTCAGCTGCTAAGTTTATTGACACGAAGACAATCCTCCTTTAAGCATCAACAGATCTGTCATACTCTATTATTTTTCTTACTTTAAAAAGTTATATCTCTAAAATGTTCCTGAACTTCCAGAAGACTCTTTGGATATTCTTGAAGTACAGTTTAATACAAGCTAAAATTCAGAGATAGAACTGCTATAAAAAATCTGAAATAACTCACAAGCTTCTCAATTGACGTGACTTTTTCACTGACTAGGATTCACAGCTGCCACTGCTGCTACTGAAGGAACTGGTGTCTACTGAAGGCCTCTGGTGTCAGGCCCTGCTGTAAGCACACCCTTGGCGCAGGAGCCTTGGAAGGTAGCCACAAGGCAACCCCCCCATGAGGCCACGAGAGAGGAAGGAGTCATCTATCCCTCAAGTCTGGGCTCTCAACTCCTCTCAGAAAGACAATGTGACCATGTTACTTTACAATTTGCGACGGGGTCTGGCTCTGTCACCCAGGCTGGAGTACAGTAGTGTGATCACAGATTGCTGCAGTCTCAAACTCCTGGGCTGAAGCAGTCCTCCTGCTTCAGCCTCCCGAGTAACTGGGACTCCAGACGCATGCCACAATGCCTGGCCAATTTAAAGAAATTTTTGTAATGACGGCATCTTACTATGTTGCCCAGGCTGGTCTTAAACTCCGGTGCTCAAACATACTTTTTCCTTTTAATTAGACCCTGGCATAAGCACTGCTGTCGCCAAGTGTGAGTTCCATGGGGCGTGGCTGCCAAGGCAGGTGCCAGCACCATCTGCGCACCACGTTCACCAGCCGGCCTGTGTGAGGTGCTCCCAAGCTAGCTGGTGAGTGCAGCCATGAGGCAGAGCTCCTGACCTGGGGCCCAGAGCGCTGAGAATGCTCTGAGACTGCAGACAGTATTTGGTGTGTGACACATGTACTTCCCAGGGACTGTCATATTCTCCCAGATTCACAGCTGCGAGGTGGAAAGCCTGTCACCCACGTGCGGAGGAAGAGCAGGTGGGCAAATGTCCCTTGTGCAGGGCAGGCACAGTCAGTGGGGGCCCCCACATCCTTGTCTGCTGTCATCCCCCTCCCCATGTGTCCCGCAAACCCCAGCCCCGCACGTACCAACGTGGGGTTTCTAACATACCTCCACACTGAAAGGACTCTCCTCAATTTTTCCAACTTCTGCTTCTGGCAGAGGATTTTTCAAGGTCTGTAAAAATAAAGCCGCTTTCCTCTTCCGTTCTGCTTGGAGCTGCTTCTCCTTCGACTCCTTAGATGCTTGGGCCAGCTTTTCCCGGGCAGCAGCTGCAAGGCGATCCTCCAGCTTTTGCTTTGCTTAAGAAAAAAAGCAAGAACAGAGAAGTTTAGAGCAGGCAGTATTTTATCTTGCTATCTTAACTGTCACAAGGCAGAAAACGGGTTACATAATACATAATAGGTGCACACATCAGACAAATCGCACTTTGAGAGAATTTGTTAATAATGACCTTTTTGGAACACTTAAGTTTCAAAGTCAGAGGTTGATGGGAATCAACACGAGGGAAAGCTGGATGAAACCTCACAGCAGCTCTCACAGGCAGGTCTCTGGAGTGTCCACACCAGGCCACCCAGTGTCTGACTTCCAAAGGACCCGACAGCTGGACACCTGCCTGGTGGACCTAGAAGTCCATATTCACACGCATGCGGGCACGCGAGCCTGCTCAGGGAGGGCACTATTGGCACGGTGTAGGCGCTTGAGGTGGACTGTGGTTAGAACATGGCCTCACAAGCGCTGCTTGATCTGTTTGCATATACAAAAAAAGCAATTTAAGAAAATCAATGAGAGGAGGCGAAAATCACAAATGCACTCGCCTATGAGCTACCATGATGCAGAATGTAATGTACTTTGGAGCAGGGGCTGGAAGCTGAATGTGGCCGGCTATGGGTCAGGGTGCGCAGGGACCACGCTGTGACCCGCACAGGGGCTGCGGCCCAGAGAGCAGCCAGCATGGCAGTCCTCATGGGCCCGAGGGTTCTGCGGGGACAGAGCCTTCCGACAGGGTGTCTCTGGCTTGGAGTGCCTCCCGCGGGCTGCCCGCCTAGCGCAGCGCCTCTGTGAAAGCCCTGTGCGCTGGGAGACGGCCAGCCCGTGGCTCTGCTCCCAGTGCTCATGAAGAGCAGTGCGCGTGACTCCCGCAGAGAAGGCTCCAGAACCCACACAACTCCCAGGCGTCCTGGCTGCCAGAGGCTTGAGATGCCAGCTGGCAGGCTCAGTATCTTTAGCTTAGCGGATAAATCTTATATTTACGTGTTTTCTTTCTGTCAAGAAGTTGAAAAGCTGTCGACAAACCTTGCTTTGCTTCCAGCTCCTCCTGGGTGAGTTGAGGTTTCTTCTCCTCAGCAACTACGCAGGGGGGGGCAACTGCCGGGTTAGGGTTTGCAGCGCTACTACAACTCTCTTGGCCTTCTTTGCTTGCTTCGTCATCGTCACTGTCATCATCTAGCTTAACACGGTTCTTTTCCAGGGGAAGCAGATCATTTTCTTTGGCCTTGATTGCAAAGCTTATTGGAGCAAAGGAAGCTATTGAGGAAAGGTGAAAATTGTGATATATTTTTAGGTAACCAGAAGCACAGAGTAGAAATCCTGGCAGACCCTGCCCCGTCGCCCACCTGTGCATCAGCCAATGGGAGGGAACAACTGGCATGGAGCCACATCTTACGCCCAGGCTGGAGTGAAGTGGCACACTCACGACCAACCCAGTGTAGACCCGTTGGGCTCCAGTGATCCTTCTCTCTCAGCTTTCCAAGTAGCCGGAACTACAGGCGCATGCTACCTGCCTGGCTGATTTTTGATTTATTGTAGAGACGAGGTCTCGCCAAGTTGCCCAGGCTGGTCTCAAGCTCGTGGGCTCAGGCAATTCACTCGCCTTGGCCTCCCAAAGCTGGGATTACAGGCTGAGCCACCGAGTCAGGCCTGTTTTCTTTTTTTTTTTGAGTCAGGGTCTCACTCTGGCACCCTGGCTAGAGAACAGTGGCACAATCACGATGATCACAGCCCACCACAGCTTTGACCTCAGGCGATCCTTTTGCCTCAGTCTCCTGAGTAGCTGTACTGCAGGAGCATGCCACCACATCCAGCTAATTTTTTCAATTATTTTTTCATAGAGATGAGGTCTCACTATGTTGCCCAGACTAGTTTTGAACTCCTGGGTTCAAGCAATCCTTCCACCTTGGCCTCCTAAAGCTGGAATTACAGGTGTGAGCCACCGTGGCCGGCCCCATTTCTCCTTTAAAAAAACGTCCACGGCTTAGCACATAGCTGAATCTGCTTATGTAGGCATAGGATGTGACTCCACTATAAACAGTCTCAAAAAATACCCATTACATAAAACAGCCTTTTCTTCCAAAGCAAAAAATTACAGAATCCATTCCTTTATTCAGCAAACACTTTTTACCTACTCTGTGATAAACATTATTATGTTAGACAATTCTCTACAGCTGTAAGACGATTTTAAACTTACCATAACAATAATTTAGGTGGTATAATTTCTCCCCCTAGAATATTTGGAAAACTTAATTTAACAGAAATATGAAGTTCCAAAAGGAAAAATATCATTCCCTTCCCCCATCCACACCACGGACACTGAATCCCTTCTCTTTCAGACACTGAAAAATGGCTCTTAACGAGCGTGAGCTGCCTGCAATAAGACACGTCCCTTTTAAAAACCATGCGTTATTATTTATGAAGGATATTCAAGTAAGCCACAATAAAGAGGATCTTAAGTGCACTGTACACCAGCTGACTGAGAGGTAAGTGGACTTGGGCGAACAAAGGAAGGTTCTAGAAAGGGTGTGACTTATTTCTGTGATCGTGCCCCTGGGGCCTCAGCTCCCTTGGCAGCACAGGGTGAACTACCGCTGGCCCTGTCCTCCCGCTGTCAGTGTTTTATGGCTCCACACCTGCATGCGATGTGAAGCAGACCCAAGCATGTGACATTCTATGACCCTATGAAATACGCCAACCCTTCATCAATGATCACCTGGCACTAGAGAGCACTCACCAAGATGGAACAACGCAGTATAGTTAAAAATGAAAGGTGCAAAAGTAGTCTTGCATTGACTATGAACGTTACACAATAGCACCCCACACAGTGTGCAGGGCAGGCTTCCAGTCGCAGCCCTAAACAAAGACACAACACAGGCAAGAACAATGTGTTTCGTAAAGATAGTCATCATGAACCATTTTACTGTGTTATGTTTTTTTTTTTCAATTGGAGTCTCACTCTGTCACTCAGACTGGAGTGCAGTGGCTGCTCCCGGTCACCGGACCCTCGACCTGCTAGGCTCCGCGATCCTTCCGCCTCAGCCTTCCAAGTAGCCGGAATTACAGGCGCGCGCTACCACGTCCGGCTGATTTTTTGATTTATTGTGGAGATGAGGTCTCGCTGCCCAGGCGGGTCTTGAACCCGCGGGCTCAGGCAATCCACTCATCTCGGCCTCCCAAAGCGCTGGGATTACAGGCTGAGCCACCGAGCCTGGCAGCTGTGTTGTTTTCAAAAGGTCTTCATCTTTTAGAGATACAAACTAGAATATGTATGGAAAAAATGCTATGGTGATGGGGATTTGCAGCACACTATTCTGGGGTGGAATTTAATGAAGTGACCAGGACACATGAAGTAAGGCCAGCAGGGGCTCGCTGCCGGCATTGCGTGACAGGTACCTGTATGTGGGGGTGAGGGGTCATCATACCACATTCTGTTTTCATACATGTTTGAAATTTTCCATAAGAAAAAAATTTTAGCCGGGCTCGGTGGCTCAGCCTGTAATCCCGTGCTTTGGGAGGCTGAGCTGAATGTATTGCCTGAGCCTGCGGGTTTGAGACCCGCCTGGGCAACTTGGCGAGACCTCATCTCTACAATAAATAAAAAAATCAGCCGGGCGTGGTAGTGCATGCCTGTAATTCCGGCTACTCGGAAGGCTGAGACGGAAGGATCGTCGGAGCCCAGCAGGTCGGTGCCACTGCACTCCAGTCTGGGCGACACAGCGAGACTCCAACACAAAAAAAAGAAAAAATTTAACAAAACAAACCACTTTACTGTCTGGAAGCAAATGCTCCCATCTCGGCCTCCCAAAGTGCTGGGATTACAGGTGTGAGCCACTGCACTGGGCCAATATAGATCACTTTAAAAAACAGCAACAGCAGCCGGGCTTGGTGGCTCAGCCTGTAATCCCGTGCCTTTGGGAGGCTGAGGTGAGTGGATTGCCTGAGCCCGCGGGTTCGAGATCCGCCTGGGCAGCGAGACCTCATCTCTACAATAAATCAAAAAATCAGCCGGGCGTGGTAGCGCATGCCTGTAATTCCGGTTACTTGGAAGGTTGAGGAGGAAGGATCGCCGGAGCCCAACAGGTCGAGGCTGCGGTGGCCGGGAGCGGCCACTGCACTCCAGTCTGGGTGACAGAGTGAGACTCCAACTCAAAAAAAAAAACAAACAAAACAAAAAACAGCAACAGCATTTCTGAGTATGAACATGTCAACTTATTTCACAATTTCCTATGATGGTTTTCAACTGCTTTATTTTAACACCAAACATGCTCCATGAAGATCATCCTCATGCAGGCGTGCCTTGGTGACTGTTTCTAGGAGTAGAGGGGCAAGAGTCTGAACACCAGACCCCCATGGCTGGGCTGTGCCAGCTTACATTTCTAGCACACCTCTACACACCACTTCTCCATTGCTGTTATTTTTTTAACTTTATCAATTTGAGAGGCAAAAACTAAAAACTTGCTGGGGATACACTGAAACGTATTTACTGGCCATCTATTTTTCTTCTTTGCTGGTCAATGATCTTTTCATGTCCTTTCTCTGTTTTTCTCCTGTGGTGATTATCTTTTCTTATTGATTTACAAGCGCTCTTTGTATAGTAAGAATGCTAACTCTTCTATTATGTTAGCAATACCACTGTTTTGTCTTTTAACTTTATCCAGGTACTGCCCTCATCAGACTTATTAATCAGTCCTTAAGCTTTATGGTTGCAATTCTTAGCAAGTCTTTCCAATTCCAAGATTATAAAAGAACACACACCTTTATTTTCTTTTACTTTTATAGCTTTATTTTAAATATTGAATTTATCTAGAATTAGTGTTGTCAGATGTGATGTCTTATTTATTTTTTTTGAAATTGGAGAGTCTGTTTTTCTAACATCAATTATTATAGTAAAGAAGTTTTACTATTAAAATTTCAGAAAATGTTGATGCTTTTTCAGTATCTGAGATAAAAACTTGAAAAGACACTTATGTGTTAATATGATAAACTATAATAGAGCTTCTGATGGTATGCCAGACTGGGGTTCTTCGGACAAATCCTAGTCATTCACAACTTATTACTCTTTTATACGCAGTGGATTTAATATAGTATTTTAGCATCTATACTTTTAAGCTAAGTGATCACAGTCTATGGATTGTTCAACTTTGAGAGCTTCATAAGTCTATCTTTCTTAATGTTCTGAGTAGTTTTAATGACACAGGCATTCTATTTCTTGAGGGTAAATTAACTCGACCTGTAATCTGTCTTGGCTGACTGCCTGGGTTTAGAGGCATCTCACTGAACAATATTTTAACAATTCTTTCAAGCCTACAGATCTATGTCGGTTTCCTAACTCTTTCTGACACACTTTCAGAAATTTATGTTTTCTTAGAAAATAATATTGTTGAGTGATTTTCAAATCATTTAAATTTAAAGTAATATATATTTCTGTGCACTTCATTTTTTTCTAGTGCTAACTTCTGGTTGTATCTTGTATATTTAAAAAAATACCTGTGATTTTCTTCTTGTTCATGGTGCCTATCTACATTTGCTTTTTTCTATACTAACATGCACAATAACTATATTTTACTGGTCTTTGCTTATTTTCTCACTAACTTCTGATTTTTACTGATCACATTTCTTGCTTTTCTTAGATGCC
The DNA here is from genome assembly GCF_000164805.1 of Carlito syrichta. NCBI lineage: Eukaryota > Metazoa > Chordata > Mammalia > Primates > Tarsiidae > Carlito > Carlito syrichta. The sequence goes on along the minus strand of NW_007249310.1, from coordinate 198,549 downwards.
CTGTACAGTTTCTTCCTAGGTTCTTGAGTTCAGTACTTGTTTTGTTTTTATTTTTTGTTCACCAACATCAATATACAAAGCTATATAATTTTCTCTGAAGAGTTTCACTGCATTTGATACTTCTGTGATGAGTCGCATTCTCACTGTCCCCTACCTTCATTGAATCATGATTTCCGAGTGCTGGCATGTCCAACTTTCTGCTCTAACATTCAGAATACTGACTTAACCTTGACTTATGGTGGGGTGACGTCCTGATAAACTCATCCTAAGTTGCAAATATTCTAAGCTGAAAATGCATCTATTATTATTATTATTATTGAGTTGGAATCTCACTCTGTCACCCAGGCTAGAGTGCAGTGGCACACTCACGGCCACTTGCAGCCTTGACCTGCTAGGCTCAGGCGATTCTTCTGCTTCAGCCTTCCAAGTAGCTGGAAATACAGGCGTGTGCCACCATACCCGGCCAATTTTTTGATTTATTATAGAGATGAGGTCTTGCCAAGCTGCCCAGGCTGGTCTTGAATCCCTGGGCTCCAGTGATCCTCTCTCCTTGACCTCCCAAAGTACTGGGATGACAGGTATGAGCCATCGTGCCTGGCTAAAAATGCATTTAATACACTCAGCCTACCAGACACCCAGCTTAGCTTCACCTTGTTTCTATGTGCTCAGAACACTTCCATCATCCCACAGTTGGCAACATCATCTCACACAAGGTCTGCTTTCTCATCACGTGCTGAGTGCCTCATGCAATTTATGGACCACTGTACTGAATGTGAACACAGAACGGTGTAAGGGCACTTGAAGTATGGTTTCTGCTAAATGTATGTCACTTTCCCAAGGTACCATCACAGAGGCAGAACATGATCAGGTCGCACCATCTCAGCTGGGCACTTTCATCCACCACTAGGGATAGACCGTCACTACAGCAGTTAACATTTCAGAAGTGTCCTTCTGCCTGAATGCTTTTGCTCCCATCTCTATTCTCTTCCTCTGAGACATGAGAAAACATCTGTGTTTTGTCTTCTCTTCCAATCTAATCTTTAGAGCTTCCACTGTATTTTTATTTTTATTTTATTTTTTTGAGTTGGAGTCTCTCTCTGTCACCCAGACTAGAGTGCAGTGACTGCTCCCGGCCACTGCAGCCTCGACCTGCTGGGCTCTGGCGATCCTTCCGCCTCAGCCTTCC
>NW_007249310.1:194070-197060 GCF_000164805.1 Carlito syrichta | reverse complement strand
GCAACTTGGCGAGACCTCATCTCCACAATAAATCAAAAACTAGCCAGGTGTGGTAGTGCGCGCCCGTAGTTCCAGCTAATTAGAAGGCTGAGGCGGAAGGATCGCCAGAGCCCAGCAGGTCGAGGCTGCGGTGGCTGGAAGCGGCCACTGCACTCCAGTCTGGGCGACAGAGTGAGACTCCATCTCAAAAAAAAAAAAAGGAAATTTCTTTCTTTTTTAAATTTTTTGTAGAGATAAGGTCTCGCCAAGTTGCCCAGGCTAGTCTTGAACTCGAGGGCTCAGGTAATCCACTGGCCTTGGCCTCCCAAAGTGCTGGGATTACAGGCTGAGCCACCGAGTCCAGCCTTGGCAATTTATTTCTAAGCAATTTTTGCCAGATGTCAGATTATCAGTTGCATGAATTTTATAATACTTTCAATTTTGTGGAACACAAATCAGAGATGTGAAAATCTGTCTCGTGTTACTTAGGCATCTGCTTCAGAGATACCCATGTGCTTGGGAGGCTCAGCTGCGCCTTTTCCTGAGCATGTGACTCTCTGGAGGTGCAATAACTTCTGTTTCATTATCCTTACAGAGAGGCCATCTTTTGGGAATTCAGTTTGAACAGGTTTTGTCAGATGCTGTGTAGATCTCCGTCCAAGGACCTGTGGCTCCAATGAATGCAGGCGGGAAAACTTGGTGTGCTGTTTCGTCTGCCAGGTTATAGGAAAGTGTAGCTGGCAGCAGCACAGGCCCAGGGTTCCTTGTCTGTAGCCCATAGCTAGCTGTGAACAGGCCCTTTCACTCAGCTTCCAGCTCTGGAGGCAGGGCCAGGGCCAGGCCCAGGCCATGGTGCCTGCCTCTCCAGTGTACTCCAGCTTCCTCTTGCCCCTCTGCTGGCAGTGGGCTCCTGGGGGGTTCACTGCTCTGAGTCTCAAGGGCACCTATTGTCCTGTGAACTAAATGTCAGGAGGCTGGTTTCTTTGTCCAACACAGGGACAGGGCCTCCCTGGGTTTCCAGAGCAACAGCCATTTTACCTGCCACTTATTACCTTCCCTTGGCATTTCCATGAGGGTCTGAAGGTGGTCAGGAGGGCGAGAGGTTAATCACCTGTGTTCGGGCAATACCCTGGAGTGAGAGGCCTGAAGACACTTCGGAGTTCTTCAACAGTCAGTTGCTCATCCCTGCAACGTGGTGACGCTGAGCGAGTGCCATTCTCATCAAAACAGGTGTCTCCATGCAAAGGCTGGCTCTTGCCACTCCAGCCCACTTCCTCAACCTCTCGTCTCTGTTCAGCCCTTCCTCCTGCCCAGGAGCTGCCAACTTGTTCCCTGCCACTCTGTCACAGCTCCACTGCAGGCCACTAGCTCCACCAAATGGGAATGGCTCCTCTGCCTTGACCTCTTCACAAGGTCAGACTGGGTAGTTGTTCTTCTGACCTAAAACCCATAGGGTTGGCCTCCCTGTGGGCAGTGTCTCCAACAGCTGGCCAGGGCTCTTTCTTCAGGCTGCTTGTCATGTCACCACCCCCCCATCACTGCGGCCACCTGCCACGTCTCAACCGGCCAAGCAGCTGGTGCCACAGGTCTGTCTGGGCCACATCCCTATCCCTGCGCCTGTGCTCCTTTCCATCAGCTCACACCTCTCCTCCACACGCTGGCCTGCAGTACTCTGCCATGGAGCACGTGCCAGCCTCTTCTGTCTGCTTTTTGTTACACTGGCCTTTTATGTGCATTTCTGTTCTGCTAGATGAATGTCTCCTTCCAAAAATATAACACAGTAACTGACACTGAGCCAGTAGGTGCTGCTTGGTAGAGATTCTCAAGGCACCTGCCTCGACAAATACAGTGAATTTCACTGGTACAAGAGTTTGCATATAAAAAGTTTCAGAAGTCTGAGGGGGTATGAAACACAGTTTGACATTTTCTAAACATTTCTGCTAAATTGCACAGAATAAGCTGCTAAGCAAACATATCTAAGCCTAGCCTAAATCTACGTGACCCCAAACGCCACGTTAAGAGAGCACAGCATGGCGAGAAGTTTAGCTGCCCATTACCCACCCTGCCGTCAGAGCCTCCGTTTTGAGAACGGAGAACCCCACCATGCTAATTCCAGGGGCACACATGGCTGACACCCGACTGAGCAGCCGCATACCTTTCACCAACTTGCCATCCGCGACGGTCTTGCCAGACACTGCCTCCTTCCTCCCGCCTGAGCCCGCCCGTCCTCCTGCCTCCGCCGCATCTTCAGGCACTCCATCCTCCCCAGCGTCACTGGGCTTCGTAGGAGCAGAGTCTGCAGGGGTCTCTTCTGGGGCGGACACAGCCTAGAAAGGTTCAACATCACCACAAACCATCACCTGAAAAACCGTACAGAATCTATCCAGAGAGATACATACAGCACACATTTACGTGCAGCTCATTGGACAATAGCATCTCCACATTGCTGCCATGGAGCACTAAGGGGGAGACATTCACATTCAGATGTGTCATTTTCTGACAACAGAACAAAAAGGGGAGTGGAAGGAGATTTTCCCTCTGGAAGATCCCACGTTTCTGAAGCTCTACCACACTGTCTTGTGACTCAATCTCCCATCTTCTTGGGATGCTGATTACTGAGAATACTTTCAGAATACTAAATCGTCCCCATCACCTACAGATGAGTCAATTTCCTTCCGTGTGAGCAGCTGAGATAAAGGTCTGCAGAGCCTTCTGATAAGCCAGGCCTATGTTGCCTCTACCAACACCGGCTTTAAAGATGTCAGGAAGTTCATACAACTGAGAGGAGAAGGCAGAGGGAAGGCCCACAGGACTTGGAGTGGGTCCAGCGGGCATGTGCCCCATGGGGGCATCTGGCCAGAAGGGAGCTGCACGAGGAGGGTGGGCGGAGGCACAGTCATTAAAAACCAGAGACAAGCTGGGCTTGGTGGCTCAGCCTGTAATCCCGTGCTTTTGGGAGGCTGAGGTGAGTGGATTGCCTGAGCCTGCGGGTTCGTGACCCGCCTGGGCAG
>NW_007249310.1:152449-193891 GCF_000164805.1 Carlito syrichta | reverse complement strand
ACTGCACTCCAGTCTGGGTGACAGAGTGAGACTCCAACTCAAAAAAAAACAAAAACAAAAAAACCACCAGAGACAGTCACACCCTCGAATGCCTAAGGAAGAGAACATTTTTTTGTCTAGAATATACTAGAAAATGACCCTCAACACACCACGAATGCTTAAAGACTGAGGTTAGACCTGAGGGAGGACTTAAAGACAGCATATGCCAGATAGATGCTACAAACAAGTGTAGACTCAACAAGCCCTTTTGTACATACTGAGAATCAACAGAAAGCGATGCCTGTGCCTGGAAACCAAGACACCCGTACACAGAGCATCATAACCCCCCATCCGCACCTGTGTGCTATCGCCCCCTTCCTTCTGGAGGAAGAACTGCTTCTTAAACTCATAGTAGGCATTATATTGGTGCCACGGTTGCAGGAACTCGAACCTGAGCAGAGAAATAAAGCAAGTCATTCAACACAACAAGCACGTTGCAGCAATAAAAGACCCCGCTCCAAGACCTGCACGAGGGCTAACTTGTCAGCTATTGACACAGCCTTACAGAGAGCTCCCACGCCAGCTACCCATTTTACAGACGTGGGAGCTAAGCTCAGGGAGATTCTATGGCTTGCCCTGGGTCACACAGATCACCCTGCAAATGTAACCTCAAGCTTTATGCTTCACTACCTGAAGTGAGGAACTCTATTTAAGCTTTTAAAAGAAAGGTTTGTGCCTAGATTTTCAAGGCAGATTTTTGAAATGCATGAATTCTAGGTGGCTTCAACATTTTACTTAAAAGACAAAAACAAAATAAAAAAAAACAGGTAACACAACAGAAAAAAACCCCACCCCAACTAGAGGCAATTTAGCAAGATAACTACAAAACATATTTATCTAAAGACATCTGAGTCAAGAAAGGGATTAAAAACCTAAGAAAGGAATTGTATACCTAGATTTTGAAAGCTAACCTACCCCCATACCCTCAGCCGAGCATACACCTAACACACATAGAAGACTTCATCTGACCTCTGATCGTTCTTGGCACGGACGCTGGTCTCAAACTTCAGGCCGTTCCTGGCGACGTATTCTGCCAGCTTGTCAATCACAGGCTGGATGTCGGGGGGTGGGGGGATGATGGCGGCCACGGGGCCAAGTGCACTGCAGAGGAGAGCCCTGTGAGCACACTGGAGCCACCAGGGATTCTGGAGCTCAGACCTGGCTGCCCAAGGGTCTCCCACTGCCTTGGACACCCACACAGATATGCCAGTGCAGATGCCAGGGGAGGCTCTCTGTTGGAGATGCCTTGTGCTACAGATACTCATCACAAGTGTCACTAAATGGAGCCGAAAAGCGACACAAATAGGTACATACATGTATTCCTAACTATCATTTCCCTCCAATCACAAGCTAAGTCTTGGAAACTACCAAGAATAAGTAATATATTTTTTTTTGTTATACTTCAAAAGTCAGCTGGGTATGATGGCTCATACCTGTAATCCCAGCACTTTGGGAGGCCGAGGCAGGAAGACTGCTTGAGCCCAGGAGTTTTCCAGACCAGCCTGGGCAAAACAGTGAGACTTCCTCTCTTAAAAAAAAAAAAAAATCAAAAAAATTAGCTGGGCATGGTGGCACATGCTGGTAGTCCTAGCTAATTGAGAGGCTGAGGTGGAAGGAATGCCTGAGCCCAGGAGGTCAAGGCTGCGATGAGCTGTGGTCATGCCACCGCACCAGCCTAGGAGACAGAGACCCCAATCCCCCACCCAAAAGCTGGCATGACTCAATATCCTTCATTTCACATCGGCCTGATCAGAAGGAACACTGCTTCTGCAGAAACATCCAAGTGTTTCATTTCATTTCCCCAGAGCCCCCTTCCAATGTGTGGTATTTCAGTCCCTCTGATGAAGCCCATCTTGCACTCGCCCTACCATGGGCACTGAGGAGCCCTCCCTGTTCAAGGAGCCAGGCCCGCTGCTGCCTTCATGGGTGAACACAGGAGACCCAGCAAGCAGCCAATTTCACCGGCATCAACTGCAAGGATTCACATGTTTTGCAAACAACTGCCTTTTCACCTGACAGGGACGCTGCCTTTCACCGCCCAGCCGAGATGTCGACACAGTGAGCAGGACAGATGCTGGAGGTGAGGAGGGCGTGTAGTGCTGTGTGAGAATTAACTGTGGCACCGGGTCACACATCACTACCAAACATTTTAGGTTATGGCGATTCCTGTTTTCCCATCAACTTGGGGATTTAAGTAATTACCACTCAGAGGCCTCATAGGACAAACCTCAATTGAGACACGGGTGTCCTCTGATGACCCTGTGCAGGTAGTAGGTGGGGTACCTACCTTGTGGTAGTGGTTGTGGAGGTGGCCCCGCTGCTTGTCTCAGCCGTGGTTGGGGGTGGTGGTGGCGTGGTCCCGGGTGGCGGTGGGGCAGTGGTCGTCACTCCGGGGGAGCTGGACACGGTCACACCGGCGGGAAGGGTGCTGTAGTACGTGGCCACATCAATCCCCGGAGGTGGAGGAGCCAGGCAGTAGGTGCCATCGGGCAGCATGTAGTAGCTGTAATACATGGCTGCCACAGTTGCTGTGGAGACATGTTTCCAGGCGTGAACGGGCTGATGACGACTTGTTGGCAAGTCCACAGTGAGCCCGAAGTAGGTCCCCACATGTGGTGCCCCTTCTGCCCATTGCCAGTCACGCTACTCTCTGTTTTCCTGATATGAGGAAGGCTGTCCCGTGATACAGGTAAGAACGAGGCAAAGCTACAACACACCCCCAGGGACAGATGGAGAGCAGACAGCACAGGCACACTCAAGCAACCAAGTGTGAGCTCTCCAGGCGGACCTAGGTGCTTCCCACTTTAGAACATGTAGCCTGGGAAGAGTCCCCTCCTAGAATACATCGTTGCCCCTTTCTTGCGGGCCCACTAAGATATCTGTGCTCGTGAGCACACACAGCCTGTGATGCCCTGGGCTTCCCCGCTGATGCCAGCTCACGATCTCCAAGCACCCTACTCTCCTCATGCACGCGCACCCTGGAGTCACCTCACCAGGCTGTGCGGCTCCAGTCCTAGCACTGGCTCCCCAACATGACTGCACTGTAAATGACTCAGGAAGTTCCCAAGGATGCTGCGGTGTGCCCTGGGCCTTTTGATCTCCCACAGCGTTGCACAGTGGCACATTTTGTGCACACATACAAACATCTGTAGGGTAGCAGCACACTGTTTTAATAACTAAAAACCCTGTAAGTTCATTCTTTTTTGGGAAAAATGTTCAGCCCCAGCACAAATCACAGAAGAGTCTGTGAAGTAAGCATGAATGTTTATTTCCAGTCCTGATGAAGACAAACGACTGGCTCCAACTACACAGTGATAAAATTTCCTTTTCATTAGGGGGATGGCAAAAAGATTCTTCTAATGAAGAAGCGATTTCCATTCTCAACTAATTTACTTGAAAACAATAATGTTCCCGGACACTGAAAGCTGCACACTGGCTCTGGGGCACTGCAAAGGGGGGAGTGAGAGGCCTAGAGACTCAGACCTGCTCAGCTCTGGAGAGCTTGCTGCCACTGCAGTCCAGGATGGTGGCACCCTTTTGGTTAATGATACATGTGTGAGTTCACAGGTGTCACCTCAGCTCCATGTCGCACCGGGAGAGCGACAGTCCATACTTCTAACCTAAGGTAGGTAGGCTCCGTGTGCTCTGCACAGTGCCCTCAGCACAGGAGTGCTCAGGTGCCATCTCTGCAGAACGGCTGGTGACACGGGACCCTCTGGGGTCAGCAGAGATGGGTGCTGTAGGACAGACACCGCCACTCAGGGCTCCTGCAACAGCGGTCCTGTCATCACTGTTGCTGCAACCCCTGCACCGAGCACACTTATTTTTTGGCCAGACACACTGATATAATGGTTCAAATCTAGGCTTTTTCCTATCAAGATCAGGCATCCAAAAACGAGCACATGCTTCTGTAAGCTACAACACAGTCCCTGAAGAGTGAAAGGACCTCTCTGCCCACTCCCCTCGGAACAATTGTGCCTCTGTGGTCCTCCTTCTCAGCCCAGGGCAAGGCTGCACTTTCAGGACAGAGAGTGTCCAAGCGTGCCCTCTGTCTCTGGCAGGAGTGGGGAGCCACACTGAACTGACCCCACTGCAGACTGGCCAATGCTGCGTCTCAAGCCACACATCTTAGCAGGAAGAATACCAACCCCAGGTTCTGCCCTGGACAGTCAGTCTCCTGCCTAAGAAGAGGCCCAAGTACGTTTCAAATTGTGGCCACAACGAGGAAGACACTAGAATGCATAAACACACACAAAACCGATTCTAATGATTTCACTAGCAGTAATCTCATGCAGCTCAGCTGCCACGCCCCTACGTGCCTACAACACACACACACACACACACGCGCGCACACACATGTCCACAGAACAGAGGCAAACAAACTTTTCTAAAAGCGCTGACCTGCAGCCCGTTAGTCCAGGACCTTCCTGAGCCTTCCATCATGTTCAATAAAAACAAAGCGTTAAGAAAACAGCAGTGCTGGCATGAGGCAGACTAACTCAGAAACTCACCCACTACCAACATTAAAACGTTGGCTAAAATATAATGAAAAACTTAGCCGGGCTCGGTGGCTCAGCCTGTAATTCCGCGCCTTTGGGAGGCTGAGGTAAGTGGATTGACTGAGCCCGCGGGTTCGAGACCTGCCTGGGCAGCGAGACCTCATCTCTACAATAAATCAAAAAATCAGCCGGGCATGGCAGCGCGTGCCTGTAATTCCGGCTGCTTGGAAGGCTGAGGCGGAAGGATCGCCGGAGCCCGGCAGGTCGAGGCTGCGGTGGCCGGGAGCGGCCACTGCCCTCCAGTCTGGGCGACCGAGTGAGACTCCAACTCAAAAAAATAAAATAAAATAAAATAATGAAAAACTTTAAAAAAAAAAGGAAAAAGAAAAACTTTAAATGCATGGTTGAGCTCGCAAAAAGAAAAGGAGGGTCTCCAGGTCTGAAAACAAAGCAGCCCCGGCGTGAAAACACCTCCTGGACAGCCCAGCTGAGCCCGCAGCTTGCCGCAGAGGTCCCCTTGCCAAGAACCGCCAGGTGCCCACCTGCTGGGTAAGCCCTGGGCCTAGCCCCCAGGCTTACAGACAGTGCTGTGTGTGTCCCATGAGGAACCTGCTGCCCCCGCTGTGCCTGTTTCCCCATGCTCGACCCCTTCCAGCCAGCCTTTCATGGTGAGCCTGAGGGAGACAAAGCTCTCATCTCTGCTCTGTGAGACAAGCCCACATGCCATCCACGGCTTGGTGTCGTTACGCCATGAGCACCCAGGAGTCCATGCAGCTGTGGTTCACGACCTCTTATTCGGTTCGTGGTGTGCCTCCCTGATTCTCACTTTAGAGGGTGAGGATTTGAAAACCGCAGGGGGGAGGAGGGGGAGGAGGCGGCAGTGGCGCCTGGCTCTGTCCTTCCACACTCCACGGCTCCGGCGGGACTGGGCAGGCACGGGCACGTAAGCAGCAGGGCCAGCCCCTACGCTGTTTCCCAGGTTGACACAGCTTTGTTGGAGCTCTGGCTGCTGCGAGGCCCTCTCCGGCTTACCTTCACTGTCACCTCCTTCAGGAAGTCTCTGGCCTCAGACAGATTTGGAGATGCTTGCACTGGCCTGCAGTGGCAACCCGGGCACTTCCTGCTACACCAGGACTGCTGGGGCAGCTGCGACCCAAGAGCCCACATCTCAGAACAGCAACACCACATCTAGCAGCTCACACAAAACCCAGCAGACAAGGCATGCCACCAGCATCAACAAGTGACTTCAGGCCCACTGGCGGCAAGGCCCAAGCTGCTTCTATGTCTCAGCACTGGAACAGATGCCGCCGCCATGAAGGCTGCATGTGATGACATCCATTTAGAGGCTCCTTGAAGACACGAGCCCCATGACAGCAATGAAACCCTGTGATTGACCACTGGCCACAGGACACAGGGCTTTTGTACAGAGATCCATGCAGCAATTCTCATGACCAAGGTAAGAGGGTTGGGCTATCAAACGTCACATTATTAGTCACGTAACTAGTCACGATGGGGGAGGGTGCAGAGCTCCATAGGATTCCCACCATTATGTTTAACATTAGGTTGTCCCAAAATACAGATACTCCTTGACTTACAATGGGGCCATGCTCCAACAGACCAGTCATAGATTGTCAGCTTGGAATAAAACTCACCTACTGACATCGCAGCTCAGCCTTGCTGGCTTTCAGTGTGCTCAGACACTTACATTAGCCTACAGATGTGCAAAACCATCTCACACAAGCTTATTTTGTAACAAAGTATTGAGTATCTCATGCACTTTATTGATGTTCTACTGAATGTATATCTCTCTGGCTCCATGATAAAGTCGAACCCTCAGTGAGCTGGGGGCCGTCTGTTACACACCTCGTTAGGTTTTTTGCCGTTCTCAGGGTTTTATATAGAATTTCCCAAGAGGGGATTAGGTTTTAAAGTAAGTTAAATGCTGATGCAATGTTATGCTGATAAATAAACATGAGTATCATAAAAGCCTACACCAAACAAATCCAAGAGAAATTCCAATGAGTGCCTATAGGTCCTAAAGGCAAGTGTAGTTGTATGAAAAAATCCAGTCGCTTAAATCATAAAGCACATTCTTAAGCACTTTCTCCTCGGTACTATGTGGTGAAATGTACAGGGCTACATAAGACAAGGTCAGGAGATCTGCCTCATTATCTCCCAAAGCCCCTTATTCAACTGGCATCTTGCAGGAGTCAGAGACAATTTACTGCTATTTCTGTGTGATCGTAATCGTGCATAAACTGAACGTGCAGAATTCCTGCCTGGAAGAAGATCTCCAAGATTAGGAGATGGTGAGCAGTCTCTTCGGAAGCGTGAACCTGGGGAGATAAGCGACGCGTGCTCTATGAAGAATGGAAGTAGCCACACTGAATTCCACAGAGAAAACTATGGGTATTTTAAAGACACCCATTTTATTAATAAAAGGATGTGGAAAGATAGCCTGTGTCTCGGCTGCTCAGTGCTGCTGAACACATCTGAGAAGTGGCGACAGGCCAGTCTGTGCGGCTTCTGCCTGGGCATCCACAGGCAGGGGCGGGGCCCCAAACACTGTCCCCGCAGTGGCCAGGCCTCAGCTGCTTCTTCTGCATCCCTAAATCGTGTCCACAGAGACTTTCCAAGTTCAATGGCTGTCAATTCTATTTGTACTTGATGGCTGTAGAATTCCTGTCACCAGCCCTGAGCTGGACTTGTGACCAACAGTCACCCACTCCCATGCAGACGCTTCATCTGTGCTCTCCCCACAAACCTCTCCTGTGGCCCCAGCTCAGGAAGCAGCCACCATTGACCTTCCAGCTCATCGGGCCAGGCCTCAAGACCCCACAGCTGACCTACAGTGGGCCCTGCCCTTCTCCTCCTGTCCACATATACGAGACTGCTGCAGCCCCCAATGTCTGCCTGAAATCCACCACACGTCTCTCAACCAGGGCCACACCAAGTCTCGTGACTGGGAGACCCCACAATTCCACCTGCCTGTTTCTCCCATGTCGAGTCCCATTGCTGTTCCGTTCCACACTCCATGTAGGTCTCTGTGGAAACAGCCAGGTTCACCCTGGACTTTCTCTGCCTCTGGCCACAAAGGGCCTCCCTGACCCTACTACCTGGCACCACTGGCCTCCTGGGACCGTCCCCTTACCACGACCGCATTTTTCCACAGTGCTCACCCTTGACTCACTGTTTACTGCCAGCTCTAGATGGAAGGAACTCTGCCCTGCACTGCTGCCATGGTGGAGGTGCAACACAACTCTGTTAGTGACTATTCACGTCCCAGAGGAAGGAGTGGGAACCAGCAGGGCATCAGGTTTCTCAGTAGTGAGGGCCACTGGGGACGGTGGTGCAGAACACACAATTTTAAGGAAAAATAACATCTCCCGCATGATTCCAGGTCCTTCCAGACTACCTGTTAAATGTGAGGGCAGAATTAAGGCATTTTCAGGTATCCAAGGATTAAAAAGATGTTGTCTGGCTGTGTGTCCTTTCTTTTTCTTTGCTTTTTTTGCGTTGGTGTCTAACTCTGTTGCCCAGGCTGGAGTAGTGGCATGTTCAAGGCTACCACAGCCTCAACCTGCTGGGCTCAGGCGATCTTTCTGCCTCAGCCTTCTAAGTAGCTGGAACCACAGGTACACGTCACCAGGCCCAGCTAATTTTTTAAAATTTATTGTACAGACAAGGTCTTGCCAAGTTGCCCAGGCTGGTTATCGAGCCCCTGGGCTCAGGCAATCCTCTTACCTCTACCTCCCAAAGTGCTGGGATGACAGACATGAGCTACCATGCCTGGCACTGTGTACCCTTTCTTTGCAAGTTACTGGAGGACATGCCTTAGCAAAACTCAGGAGTAAACATAAGAGAGGAAAGCACAGGAAGGAACACAGGAACTCAACAAAGACAAGTGGCAGGCGGCACTGGGTTGCAGGCGCAGAATGCAACCGCTCCACCCTGCAACAGAGGACAGAGAAACCCAACCATGAACGTCACCAAACACAGATCACAAATGCAATGACTGACCTGCCCGAGAAGCTCACGCTGCACTCGGGTTCACAGCAGAAACATCCAAAGTGAAACTTGTTCAGAACAGGACACAAGGACAAAGGGTCACATCACTCAAGAGCTCTGCAGTGTTAAGCTAGGAAAAGGAAGTAGATGTGGCTGATCTGTCTGACAGCCCACAGCACCGGCTGGCTGGGGCCCCCAAGACAGGTCAGAGAAGAGTGATGCATCTCTTCCTCCGTTTATCTTACTTTTGAAAGCTCAGGGCCAAGAGTTCAAAGAAAGGCATTATCCATACCCCTCTTCAATGTATGACTTTTTGGTCTGTCCTTTTATTCACAATGCACGTGTGCCAGAGGCTGACCTAGGGGCTGGGGCTCCAGCACACACCAAGGACAAGACCTGCCCTCCCAGAGCTTCTGGACCACAAGTTGGAGTAATGGGACGCTAGCCAGAGAGCAGGAAAGAAGCTTAGACACTGGTGATGGCTATGAAGACACTCAGGAAAGGCATGTCTTGACTAAGAGCCAGTGCAAAGGCCCTGTGGTCAAAGCCCCCCCAGCATGCTCTGAGCAAGGGAAGAACAGTGTGACAAAGCAGACTGAAGTAGAGGGTGGGAAGTGAGTGCCAAGTGACTATGGAGGGCAACTGGCATCAGGGAGAACTCTGGAATTTAAACGGGATGGGTAGCCATGAGAGAATTCTGACAGTGACACGATAAGAAGGGGTTCACAAGCTGGGCTCGGTGGCTCAGCCTGTAATCCCGCGACTTTGGGAGGCTGAGGTGAGCAGATTGCCTGAGTCTGAGGGTTCGAGACCCGCCTGGGCAACTTGGCAAGACCTCATCTCTACAATAAATAAATAAAAAAAAAAATTAGCCGGGCGTGGTAGCACGCGCCTGTAGCTCCAGCTACTTGGAAGGCTGAGGCGGAAGGGAGCCCAGCAGGTCGAGGATGCGGTGGCCGGGAGTGTGCCACTACCCTCCAGCCTGGGCGACAGAGTGAGACTCCAACTCAAAAAAAAAAAAAAGAAGGGGTTCACTCCTGGAAATCATGTGCTGCTGTGGGAGGCGGGGCTGTAGGAAGCCGGCCTCAAGGCTGTGGCCGGAGGCGAGGCTGGAGAGATGGTGGCCAAGACCAGAAGAAGAGGCTGCTAGAAGCAACAGAATAGGGACGGATTCTGAACATGGTCCAAAGGACGCGCAGCCTGATATAGGTGGGGAGGGAGAGAGGGGACCCAGGGTGCTGGTGCTCTGGCTCAGAGGGAAGTTTGGGAGGATGCCCTGACTCTGACACATGGGGTGATGGCAAGAGCGGCGTGGTCTGGGCTGGAGACAGCAAGACGGCGGAGGATTTTCTAAGCAAGCAGATAATCTACTGTGAATGCTGAGTTCTTACTAAAACAGATCTATGCTATGACTTGGAAGTCTGTAGGACTGTCACACAGAAATGGAGTAAAAAATGGCAGCACCGATATTCTAAGACCTCTCATTATTAATTTTGGGACAAGCAGGGGCTGGTAAGCTTTACCTAGAGATGCAGACAGCAAATATTTTCATCTGTGTATAAAGAGGCAAAATTGAGGACATTATGTAGATATTTACATAATGAGAAAACACCAATATCTGCAAAGTTTTTTGATGAAGTTGAAAAATATTTTTGATAAAGTTGAAGAATTTGATAAAATGACTGACAACAGGAGTTTTGGGAAACAGATGTTAACTAGGAGAAGAACAAAATTCTTTTCATGAGGAACACTTCACTGGCCTGGGGTTCAAAGTCAGTGTTCCTTTTATCCAACTGATGCAAACATTGATCTGTGAAACCCACTCTTAGCTCACAGGCTGTGACACGGCAGCAAGCTGGGTTTAGGTCACTGAGGTACTGTTGCTCGTCACCCTGGCACAGTGTAGTACACCCAGCATTTTTTATTAACCCAATGCTGAAACACCTTTTTTACTTGTACCACAAACTAGTTGTCTTAAAAAGTCAACCTTTCTAAAAAGCTGCCTGAAAGGCTCTTACAATTTGGGTCCTTGAGAACAGCAAAATTATTTCAGAAGTATGGAAAAGTCACAGAGTAAAGAACCTGTCCTTCACCCCACAATGATCTGATATTCTCATGCTCTCTTCCATTCTTGTCCACATAAACACATCTTCTCAGAGACGCAAGGTGGCCTGTGTTGGGAAGATGGTCTGTGTGCTCCCACTCCTCACGGGGACACACTCTCTAGAGCAGGTGGAGCTTGGCCAGTGAACACATGTCTGTAGCACCACGCATGCACAAGACCAAGAGATGCAGCACAAAGCTTTCCAGACCACAGCCACGCTCATCTGTGTCCATTCAGTTTTCAGGCTGGGTTCCAGGAGGAAGCCTCCCACAGCACCATTTACCACAGACAGTGACCAGCAGAAATGGCCCCTCTGAAGCTCCAAGCCTGGTTTGCCGCCGAGAGCTACACTCCTCAGAGGCCTACCTGGCTGGCAGATCAAGGTCAGGATGAATGATTTTCATGTCAATTCCATATTTAACGTAAAAATAAGCCCTACTAAAGGCTTTAATGTCACCTGAAGACTCAGCTCCCTGACATAGGTGTTAATTTTTAGGCCCTTCAGACGCCAGCAGCCTGCCTGGTTTGAGAGTGTTATTCTGCCTGCTGCTGGAGTTATGCTGCTTCACACTGAAGACCTGCAACCCAGGAGAGGTGAAAATGGCACGAGCTTCATCCATAATAACTGCTCTTGCTAAACCCTGCACTCTCCGGGCTGAGGAAAGTGCCCAACAGACCTAGGACATGGAAAACCTTCAAGGTCTCCTAGAAGCACAATGGGGAAAACAAAGCTGAAACGTTTCCTCTCCTTAAAATTTCCCTTTCCACTCAATTATCTCCCTTCCAAGACTTCTGGCTTCACACTCCAAACCAGGTAATTTTCAAGACTTCCTCAAAGGTCCCTCTGGCCACTGTTGGTTTCAGGCAGAGTAGTTACCTGTTATTAGCGCTAACATAAAATCTTGTATTGCAAGAACAAGGAGTCAAACAAGAACTCTGTAAGATGTTAAGTCCACAGCTTCCACGGCCCCTCCCACTCCACATGCACAGGAGCCTTTATTATCTTGGCTCACCACACACTGTGCCTGCATATTTCCCAACTGAGATGGAGCCTCGAGACGGTCCCCATCACAACACGGAGCATCGCCGAGGGGCTCTCACACACCAAAACACATCTGAGAAAGTGGACACTCAGCACGTAGCTCATTGCAACCACACTGTATGCTATTTACTGTGCTGTAACCTCCAGACAACCCAGCATCTTTTTAAAAGCCCCTAAACAAAAGGAGACTTGTTTTGACATCACCAAATAGGAACAGGAAAGTCTAACTAACTTCTGCAGTGATGCAAGAATGTCACATTTATAAAGCTGGGAAACCACCAGGATGAACCCGTTTTAGATGTTTAAACATGCCACAGTGGCATTTCAGTCCAGAGTGCCAGCTACCTCTCTCTCTGGTAAATAAATCTTTCTTCTAGAAAAGCCTGTTTCTAAACACAACATTTTCATCAGTGAGTCTCAAAGTTAAAAGTTTTGAACTTTTAATACCGTATTGATGTTTTGGAGACTTGGTTCATATAAGTAGCTTCTAGAGAGTTCTGGGTAAAGAAAGCAGCGGTACAAGCAAGCCCTAAGCCCCGCTGCGGAGCGGAGCAGGAAGAAGCCCCATCAGCCTGCAGTGGGTGGGGGCCTGCCTGAGGGGTGGTGTGACAGGCAAGGATGTCCCCATGGGTCCCTGACTCAGGGAAGGAAACCCACTCTAGGACATCTTCAGTATCCCACAAGAGAGCAGAGGACAAGCCTCTCAGAGAAGGCTGCCCGTGGAAGGGAAGGCAAAGGTGCTCAGAGGAGGCGAGAGTGTCAAGGAGACTCCATAAGGTCCAAGTGAGTGAGGAGGGATAACATGCAACTGCACACACACTCCAGCAAAATAAACCGGGTGGGGGGGGGGACAATGCACATACACCGCAAGAACAATCTGGAAGAAGACGTGACCTGAGGACTCCTTTCTGAGCCACTGATGAATCTGGGAGGATGGGAACTCCATAAAGACAAGGTATCAACAGCCAAATGACATCTGAAGAGATGCTGCCCCTAGGGTAGGAGGGCTGGTCCCTGTTTCTAACAGCCCACAAGCTGAATGAATGGGTGGAAAGAGACAAACAGAAGCACAGTATTTTGTGATGGGAAAGTTAAGCGAAGTTTAAACCACGGTGTCTGGACCCTAAGCTCTCCTGAAGCCCAGCCCCACGCACTGGTGTCCCATCATCTGGGTCTGTCTCCACATGGAGGCCACATGGCTGCAAAGCCACCACTCCCACCCCTCTCCCCCCAGGGCTCAGAAGACAAACTGAGGACCTAAACTGCCACTCCACACCAGCACAATGTAAACTGCAAGGAACACACATGCTGGAAACAAAGCAAGTCCCTGGCATAGAAGACAGAAGTGACCACACTGAATGCTTGAGAGAAAATAATGGAGAGAAAGGACGGACTCAGAAGAAAAGCGTAATGGAAGTCAGGAGCCCCCATGCGGAACAAGTGGTGTCAGAGGCACATGGGGGAGGTTTCTCTGGAATGAGAATGGATTCTTTGCCAGAAAGGCATACAGCACATTTCAGGGGAAGCGGGAAAGCTATGCTGGTCCTTGTGATAAATGGAAGGGTAAGCAAGACCTCCTTAGTGTCCAGGCAGAGGGAGCACCCACCTCCCAGGGCGGGGAGACGGAGGTGGCCTTGCCCCCCCACAGCGGCACTCGAGCCCAGCAAGCACGAGAGCAATGCACCTGGGTTACAGACAGGTGACCTTGGTGTTCTGTCCCTGCCAAGGTGCCGTTTATGTCAAAAGGCAGCAACATTTCAAACATGAAGAGCTCAGAGGTCAGCAGGAGCACTCGTTGGAAACCAACAGCAACCCAACCCACACAATGAGGCCATGGCCACGCAGTCACTCAGGCTTCCCATGGTGGAGAAGGCACGTCAGATTCCAGTTCAGAGTAGGAGACAGAGACACTGACTCCAAGAGCATTACACCCAGACAAGGCGTCCTTTTATATGAAGGCGGAAGGCAGGCATCTTCCAAGTATGTACCAATTCAACAACCAGAGTCCTTGTAAAATCTTCTGCTCATGAAATTCAAATAGCCAAGGAAAGATGAGTCAAGTAAAGAACTCACATGGGGAAGCTGGGGGAAAAGTATCCACTCACCGCAGATCTGAGACCAAGGAACCAGGGTTACAATTGGAGAACAGAACAGAACAGAAGCAATGCTAACCTGTTCACCACATACAAATTGCATTTCCAACATGACCAGGAGTTGTGAGGAGAAGGCCCTGTCAAGGACTAATTTCCTCTGGTTGCATAGTTAAAAGTGTCAAAGGTAAAAATATGCGGCTTTAAAAAATATCTACAATTACAGGCTGGGCGCAGTGGCTCACGCTTGTAATCCCATCACTTTGGGAGGCTGAGGCGAGAGGACTGCCTGAGCCCAGGAGTTCCAGACCAGCCTGGGCAACTTGGTAAGACCTCATCTCTACAATAAATAAAAAAACTAGCAAGGCATGGTGGTACATGACTGTAGTCCCAGCTACTTGCAAGGCTGAGGCAGAAGAATCGTCTGAGCCAAGCAGTTGAGGCTGCAGTGGCCATGATCGTGCTACTGTACTCCAGCCTGGGTGACAAGAGTCACTCTGACTCAAAAAAATCTAAAATGATAATCTCTTAATATTCTCCTAATCTTTCCTCAGAACTGAAATCCTGAGGCATGGAAGGAACCACTTTATGCCCGCTGGCATGGGCCATGACCTCACTCTCAAATCACAGGTGCTTCTGTTAGACTCCAGCAAAATGACGCATCCCTCCACTTTCATTGGAGAATTTCCATCGATACACCCAACCAGCATTCCAATCGATATCTCTGAATACAGAGGATCTTTGTGTTCCACAGACAGGAGCTTCTTTCTTCTCCTTTTTATTTACCCCGATTACTTCAGTCTTTTCCATTGTGCTAATGATGTGCGCTAATGCTAATAATGGCTATTTCTGGATGTTGGAATCTTGGCCAGTTTTTCCCCTCTTCTTTCTATGTCTCTTGACTTACAATAAAACCATTTTTTAAAAAAAGGGTTTGGAAACTAAGAAAGACACTTCAAGGTCATGATTTGCGGGGGGGGGGGGATTGGGATAGAGGCAAAAAAGTATCTTGTCTAGTTACAAGAAATAGTTTAATTTCACTTAAGCTATTAATAAACATTAAGAACTGAGTTGGCATTTTATTTTAAAAAAACCAAAGGCTAAAACAGCGAGTAGTATTTTAGTATTATTGCCT
This sequence comes from Carlito syrichta, assembly GCF_000164805.1. Classification (NCBI taxonomy): domain Eukaryota; kingdom Metazoa; phylum Chordata; class Mammalia; order Primates; family Tarsiidae; genus Carlito; species Carlito syrichta. Next base: position 178,974 of record NW_007249310.1, on the reverse strand, counting down.
CTTGCATAGCTAATTTTATTTATTGATATTCTTCTGCAAGGATTTATAGCTAAATAGCAGAAGACAAGCAGGAAATAACAAAAAATAAAGAGCATGAAAAACAGTTCCTTGTTAGGCTAATGAATAAATGAAAAAACATTAGTTTTACATGTCTATATTTAAAGAGCTTCTAGAAAAAACCTCTTATATATGTATAATTTAAGCTCTGCTGGACTAGAAGGAAAAACATCCTTAAAAATAAAAATAGATCTTTTCTTCCCAGGTTGCCAAGACCCAGGAAAATCTCTATCAGCAGAAAGTAAATAACAAAGAACGACTGGGCATATCCTAAGGCGGTTCCTAAATACCAAGCGGTATCAAGACAACGGGAGACTTGGTGCCGCAGGCTGCCTCCCATGAGGCCCAGCAGAGCCAGGCGCCCACGCCTGTATGCAGGAAAAGGAGGCTCCAAGGCAGTTTTGCTCAAACAAAGCACAGGAAGCCAAAGAAATGTCTTGACGTTATAAGATCACACTTTACCAAAATCACAGAACTGCAAGAAACTCAGGCTACTAGTTGAGTCTCAAAACAAGCATCACATAAATCTGCATGTTTCTGAGGCGGTAACGAGACACACTGTGAGAATTCCAGCTGCATTCCCTTGATGTCCACTCTGTTCTTCCAGGTTCTCTTCTGAGATGACTGCTGGTCCTGGTTTCTCACCGGTCCACACAGTTCCCTTCACTCCCGACCTGAACACCCGACACCTCCCTCCTCAGCTGTGCTTTCCCGCCCACGTCCTGGCCTGGCCTCCGGGCCTGCAGCCCATGCTGTGTGGGCCTCACGCCTTAACACACTCGCCGCATCCTGCAGAACTGAAGCCGGGGATGGCATCTTCTGTGGCCTCTGGTCAGCAGACATGGTGCCGTGGGTGGGCAGTGAGGGTGGACCTTAAGAGTTCCAGTCACGGTCATGATTAGCCCCACCGCAGTCCACTTTTCTCCGGACTGTCAGGCTTTTTTCCCTCTCTGACTGTAAAAGCCGTTTATACTTTACACTTTATCCTTCTCAGCGGTTTTACTTTTTTCATCAGTTGAATGTAATGCTGTCTGTTGGCTGAGACAGATGATTCTCCCCTCTGCAAAGCATCCTCACTTTCCTAAAGATCTACACATCCAGCACCTACGTCTGGAAGCGATTTGCTGCTGGACACAGCCAGGTTCAACTGGGGCCTGTTTTCCTGAGGCTGCTCCCCGCCACCAGCAAGCCGAGTTCGCCCCAGGTGCTGGTTTTATGTGAGTCTGTCTCCTTCCCTTCTCAGGGTTTTTGCTGGCCCAGTCGTGTCCGGAGCCCTGAGGAGGCCCAGGCTGCACTGGTGCCTCTGTCTTGCTGGGAAGCCGACAACACGACAAACACCTGGGGATGGCAGGCTCCCTCCTGAAGACTGTGGCTACTGCTTTTGGCAATCAGGTTTCTCTCTTAAACAGTATTTTTCCCAGTTAATTTACTGTAATTATTTATTTGATTAAAATGTCCACAAAAGATGAAATCTGAGAAAATAAAATGCTTTCCATGAAAACGAAGCTGAATGCTTTAGAAAGATGAGCGAAAGGTCAGTTGCTCGTTATTTTATTGTTATCTTATATATTTTGATTCACTGTAGAGACGAGGTCTCACTAAGTTGCCCAGGCTGGTTCTGGAACCCCGGGCTCAGGCAAGCCTCTCGCCTCGGCCTCCCAAAGTGCCGGGATTACAGGCTTGAGTTGTCGTGCCCAGCCCAGGCGATTGTTTTGAAAAACTATAGTGCAAATGAGGAAGGAGAAATAACTGTGAAGTCCTTGAGCACACAGAATGCAAGCCCAGCATTCCGCTGCTACTACCTGGAACTCTCTCACTGCAGAAATCCAGAATGCAGAGGGTCTGGGGCTCTCATGCCTGGCCCCGCAGCAAAATGTGGCCCAACGTATACATTCATGTGTCACGTGAAAAGATGCCTCAGGTCTGCACACAGCAGGTGTAGACCTGTTCATTCATGTTTTGTTAGACTGCCAGTGGTGAGGCCTGGGAGGCCTTCAACTGTAGCATCAACTGTAGCATTCAACTGTAGCATTACCACGTGACAAGGCACACCTCCTTCCATGAGTTCAAATCCTCCTTGGGGTTCACTGGCTTTTTTTTTTTTTGAGTTGGAGTCTCACTCTGTCACCCAGGCGGGAGGGCAGTGGCACGCCTCTCGGCCACCGCAGCCTCAACCTGCTGGGCTCCGATGATCCTTCCGCCTCAGCCTTCCAAGTAGCCAGAACTACAGGTGCACGCTACCACACCCGGCTAATTTTTTATTTATTGTAGAGACGAGGTCTCACCAAGTTGACTGGGTGGGTCTTGAACCCACGGGCTCAGGCAATCCTCTCGCCCTGGCCTCCCAAAGTGCCGGGATTACAGGCTGAGCCACCAAGTCCGGCCATGGGTTTCACTGACTCTTACCAATGTGAAATATTTAAAACTTTCTGAAGCTAACTATCCTCAGTGATTCCATTCAGAATATGAAAAGAGCTTCTCTCATTTAAATCAACATGCTCAAATTAATTAATGTTAATTAACATGCTCAAATTAAATTAATGGTACAAATGGGGAAACGGAGGCCCAGGGAAGCAAGGCATCTTGCTTGGAGCCATCCAGTGTGGCGAAGCAGAGGTGAAGACTGTCCATTCAGAAAGGGTGCCTCTGAACCCGCCTCACACACACCAGCGCTGGATGATGCCCATTGTGGTGACACGGCTACCTCTGCCTGGTGAGGTTATGGGGCCTGTTCTTCTTTGGCTTTTCTATGGTTTCCAGGTTTCTCTTGTTCTCAAAATCCAAGTACTTGGCTTGTCACTGCCTCTGGCCAGAAAAGCCCCTCACCAGCTCTCCAGGTAGTCCAAGCTCCCCATGGTCCCACCACCTCATGACTGCCTCCCTCTTCTGTGACTACCCCCAGTGCTGTGACAGCCAGGATGGTGTTCACAGCGACAGTAGCAATTGTGTCGGTTCTCACACCTGTTCCTCAGGACACGTGTGTGCACACATGTGCATGAACGCAGAGATGTTTATTTACATCCGTCAACTGAGTCCCAGGTTCTTGTGCAGTTGTTTTCTCCCATGCAACATGAAGTGCTTCTGGACTTCTCTTCTTCATTTTCTAGTTATTCATGCAGTGAACATTCCTAGCATCCTCACGTCCCCTCAGAATGAGGCGCAGGGGTATACTGGCCCATGTGCCAGCCATGGCCTTTGTCCTGATGAAGCTTCTTGTCCACAGGGAACTCACTCGTCACAAGCACATGCAGCATAACCACTGAACTGACAGCTGTGACATGCTCTGAAACACATGTATGTAAAACCCGCGACAGCGAGCTCCATGGGGGTGCAGGCAGCTCCCTCTGCCCTGGACCACGGTATGCTTCCATCTCCTCAACGTTCACTGTGAAGTTACCTGGGCTAGGCTTGGCTGGCCAAGACAAGCACATCCATTCTTCTCTTCACAGGAAGCTAAAGTCTGTAATTTTGCTACTCTAAGTCATGGGGAAAAACATGAATCCAGTGTGGACACCATTCTGTGTGTGAATCACTACTACCCGCTGTTCAGCTGTCAAGTCCACAAGGGCAGCAGAAACCAGCAATGAACACACTCCCTGTGCCAGGAGCCCATGACAACAGAGCCCCTCATTGCTTCCCCAGCCTTTACTGCTGGTGTCACCATCACCTGAGCTGTCGGGGCTTGATGGCTGTGCTGCGTAGTAAGTAGACACAACTATGACAAGAGCAAAGTTCCCAAAAGACAGTGGCAAGCCACACATAACACACCAAGCTGCTCTCAAGTGTCACTGAGACCCTCAGCTGCCAACCGCCCCTCCCCGCCAGGGTGGGCTCAGTTCCCATGTGTGTGTGTGTGTGTGTGTGTGTGTGTGTGTGTGTGTGTGTGTGTGTGTGTGTGTGTGTATCCAGGAGGTCAGTTATCTGGAGACCAGCCTTGGGGCATGAAGCTGCCATGGGAGGTAGGGAGAGGCACACTTCAGGGCTGAGTCCAGCTCTGAGCAGGAAAACCAGCCCAAGTACGTTTTCTGCACATCTGAGGACTCCCCTATCTGTGCCCCCAACCAAACCCAGTGTGGCCCAGGACAGATACCTCTATGCCTATCCCAAGGTGACTGTGTGGACTGCCTGTTTCCTTCTGGGCTGTCGCAGACATGTGACTCACCCTCCCCTCTCTCCAGGGTGCAGCTGCCGACAGTACCATGGGCCTCCCAGTAGACACAGTGAAGAAACTCAAGAATGCAGAGCTGTTCCCCCAGCTGGTCTCCACTCCAGAGACACCTGGGCTACAGAACTTGCTCCATGCCAAGGAGGGGCACTGCCTACAGAGACGCTTCAATACTACAGCACCACGGCTGGCTTTTCTGGGTACTCTACTTTAATACGGTGACGTTTTCTTCCTATAAATGACAAAGCTACCGTCCCCCCCAGAGTGGAACTGCAACTTGAGACCATAAGCTGAAGGGGCCTCACAGACCTGCTGGTCCGAACCTCAAGTCAAAATGTGCAGTGGGAGGGGGAGAAGATGGCAGGGGACACAGGAGAGTTCTCACAGATGAAGGAGTGCCTGATGACCTGCGTCCCTGCCCGGTCCTGGGAGGACCCAGCCACCAAGCCTGCTGCGTCAAGCCAGAACGCCTTCCCCTCACGCAGTGTCTGTGGCAGGCTGCAGTGTGTAATACAGGTCACAGAGGTCTTCTGTCATCATAGGGCTCATGCTCCATCATTCTTTCCCCTCGTGTGCGATGCCTCTGTTTGTAGGACAGGTGACCAGGGCTGTGTCGGCTGCGCTACTCACCAGACATGGGCCCTGCCCTAGCCAGCTGGGCCCAGGCCTTGCTCTTCCAGCACCCAGGTGGCCACAGCTCTACCCTACCTGAGGGTCTCCCAAGAGGTGATCAGTGCTGCTAGTAAGCCTTAAAACAGCTTTCTTTCCAATATTCTGCAGAGAATTTTCCCAAGTGCGAAGTCCACAACTAAAACCCTCTTCTGAAACATACCTACATGCCTGTGAATATTATACCTCCTCTGTGTTAAGCTAGTTCCTTAAGAGACAGAAAGGCTACACATGCCCACAGCATGGACATAACACAGTGGAGATGCAAGAATAACAGAGTTCGTGCAAAACCCCATGGGACCAACACTCTGGCAACACACTGGGCAGATCACAAGGACAGGCTGAGAGCTGCCCCTGGACAGATCTGGCAGGTGCCTGTCCCCTCAAGCTCTCCCGTGTGGGCCAGGGAACACCCAGAACACAAAGGAACTTCCTAAACTTTTCCCAACAGTCCGCTGCCTTCACATATGGTATTCATGAGTTATCAGGTATGTGCTGGGGTTTGTTCCTTCCTCATGTGACTCAGTGACGTCCTGGTAACCACCTGAGGGAAAGACTCAGGGAGAAACCACATGGACCTGGGCTTGTTGCAAGCTGAGAGTGAGTTACAAGCCGTGGTGTCCTCATCATCAGAGCGTTTCGAACACTGGGATTAGCCTACAGCCTTTCTGTTTTACTTCTAAGTATGGCAGCAACGCACACTCACAAATATTTGAAAAATAAAAGCATGCAGAGAAAAAAATCATCCACACGCAGCTTCCCAGAGGCAATTCTGAGCCTGGCAGGACTTTCGGCACAGTTCTCTCTAGTGTAGTGATTATTTTAAGCATAGTTGAGACTCACCATGTTAATACTTTTAAATTTCACCTTGAACTCTAGCACAAAAACCAAGATCCATCTCTCTACGTGAGCCACATTTGTACATAAGTGTCTTTATCAATGACTGACTACAAACCAGCAACCACATCCCAGTCAGTCTGTGTATTACAGGCACTTCCCCAACACGACCGACTGGGAAGATGTGGCTGCTGCCACTGCTGTCCCTGCCCACAGCCAACAACTCGCCACAGGACCCAGATTCCACTGCTACTGCACTGCCTACTCTTGAGGGCAGAGACAAGGTCATCAGGGACTTTAACCCAGGGAATCCAACAGTTCACAGAATCATGAGACAGGCTGAACAAGGCACCACAAAGTGCTGCAGAGGAGAGAGTGAGCAGTGAGGCACGTGGCCAGGCTCCTGGAGACGTCTGCGGCCTGCACAGGTAGAGGAGAAGCAGGCCTGATGGGGTCAGGTTGCATTGGCTTGTGGCACTGGCACCATCGAGGATCACACGGTGACAGCAGGGTATGCCAAAGGCACTCATCCATAAAGGCTGGACGAGCCTGAGTGCAGGTTTACACTGATGTCTGCTGGGTTTTAGGATTCAGATGCAAGTTCCAGCTCCTGGCTCTCCCTGGAAACTGGGATCAGGACACCTCTCCCACCCTGCAGCACCCCCAGATCCTGGAAAGGCGACTGTGGTGGAGACCCTGAGGGTTGCACTCCAGGAGGGGCTCCGGGTGCTATGCAGGGACTGATGCCCAGGGTTGATGCCGAGGCGTGGGTCTGGCCCAGCCAGGTCTGCACGCGCAGCAGTATTGCTGACTCCAAGTTGAACTGTGCTTTCACTAGTGCTAAGCAGAGGGGATAATGAAGGTCACCCCCTGGCTGAATTTCTAGTCCTGTCTCTGCAACAGGTGTGATAGCTTTAGGTCTCTACTGGGCAGGTACAGTCACTGCATTGGACTGAGCAAACTCAATGGCAGGCTTGAAGGAGAGCAGGAAGTGGAGGGTCCATGCCTCAGTGAGCATGTGTCCCCACTGGGCACAGCTGGCAGCGCCTGCTAGTCACACCAATTCCACTCCTCAAGGTGACAGAGTGGGTGCTCTGCAGGGTGCTGGGTGGGGCTTAGGATGATCTACAGCTACATGGCCACCTCTCATCCTCCACGCCTCGAGGCCTGGCACGAGTGACGACAGGAGCCCCCAGGTGACTGCCTGCTTTCTCTGCACCACAAGCTCTGTCTTCCGAACTCTCAAAGAAGTTTTTTTCTTTTGAGTTAGAGTCTCACTCTGTCACCCAGGCTGGAGTGCAGTGGCATCTTATGGCCACCGCAGCCTCGTCCTGCTGGGCTCAGGTGATCCTTCCACCTCAGCTTTCCAAGTAGCTGGAACCACAGGTGTACACAATCATGCCCAGCTAATTTTTTGATTAATTGTAGAGACAAGGTCTCACCAAGTTGCCCAGGCTGGTTTTGAAACCCTGGGCTCAAGCAACCCTCTCACCTTAGCCTCCTGAAGTGCTGGGATGACAGGTGTAAGCCACCTGTCCTGGCCAGAAATTTAATTAGACTTGACTTAATCATTTAAAGACATTATCTATGCTCTTAACTTTAAGAGTTTTTTGCGGGGTTATATAGAAAAGTTCACTCAACAGATTTTTTTTTTTTTTTTGAGCTGGAGTCTCACTCTGTTGCCCAGGCTGGAGTGTGGTGGCACACTCATGGCCACCGCAGCCTCGACCTGCTGGGCTCAGGTGATCCTTCCTCCTCTTCCAAGTAGCTGGAACTACATGTGCTACCACACCCAGTTAATTTCTTTTTATGTATTGTAGAGACAAGGTCTCGCCAAGTTGCCCAGGTAGGTCTTGAACCCCTGAGCTCAGGCGATACTCTTGCCTTGGCCTCCCAAAGTGCTGGGATTACAGACTTGAGCCACAGCACCTGGCCAAATAATGAATTTTTAAAGTCTAAAAGTTTTTAGTGTGCATAAGTGTTAAGATGGAAGTAGAGCGAACACAGCTGTCATGTGCAGCAAAAGCTTGCCCCAAACAAGAGCAGCTTCCATTTTAAAGCAATCACTCCCAGGTGGAACTGAAGGAGACAAGCTATCTAGATGGATCCATGGTATCAGATCTGCTTGGGAAGCAGGTGGAATCGGTGAATTCCAGCAGTTTTGCTAAGAGCTCTTCTCTCATTCAACCTTTAACCTTTGCAAAAACGAGTTTTAAAAGGCCTGATACTAGCTGGGCTCGGTGGCCCGGCCTGTAATCCCGCGCCTTTGGGAGGCTGAGGTGAGTGGACTGCCTGAGCCTGCAGGTTCGAGACCCGCCTGGGCAACTTGGCGAGACCTCATCTCTACTATAAATCAAAAATTAGCCGGGTGTGGTAGCGCGCGCCTGTAGTTCCAGTTACTCAGAAGGCTGAGGCGGAAGGATCGCTGGAGACCAGCAGGTCAAGGCTGCGGTGGCCAGGAGGCCACTGCACTCCGGTCTGGGTGACAGAGTGAGACTTCGACTTAAAACAAAACAAAACAAAAACCTGATACTGAGATCAAGTTGAATAGAACTTCAAGGTTTTCCTTCAAGTAATAATCTTTAAGCTATTAAAAAGATAAAAGAATAGCAATCAGTGAGAAAAAAATGTAACTCTGTAGTGCATGGTACATGCTGCCTAATGCTGTGTGTCCGTTAAGAGAGCAGCCATGGCAGACAAGACAGCATGTCAACCCAATATCCACCCACCCAGTTCCTAACAGAATTCTGATTATGTCTAGGGCAGCAACACATCCAGAGCAGGCACCATTTCCCAGCCTCCACTGCAGGTGGGAAGACCACGTGATACCACACGTGGTAAAGGAAGCCACTGGGTATGGCCTCTGGGAAGATTTTTAAATCAGGGCAGGACCAGCCAACTGTGTCCCACCTTTGCCTCGCCTCATCCTCGTTTTTGGAATGTAGAGCTAACTCTGGAGAAGGGCCACCATCCTGCCAACACTCGGCAGAGCAAACGGACAACCCACTGGCACCCTCCCTCATGGTCACACACTGGGTCTGAACTGCCTACTATCACACTCGCTACACAAGGAGGGGAGCAACTTTGGGTCTGGAGCCCTGCATCAGAACACAAGTCAGGACGCACACCATGAGTACTCACAGTCTGTCGTGTACTCCACCTGGGAGGGCTGCACAGGCGTGCCGTCTGTGGTGTGTGGGGTGGGAGTAGAACTGTCGGCCTGCGCTTTACGGACAAGTGCTGCTAGTGGGTGATCTGGGTCCACCACCTTCAAAGGCTGGAGAAGAAGACACACGGCCTTAGCACTCTGAGTTCTGAACCACGCAGAACTCTCCTGCTGCAAAAGACTAGCTTTAGAATACAGTGTATGTTTCTTAGAACCTCAGCGCACACATGCACGTACACACGTACACACATGAGCCCAGAGATCCTGACCAGATGTGACCAAGTGCCCCAGCTGGTTGTAAATTCCAGAGGAACTGACTAAACACAGGGTTTAATCTCCAAAATAATCACTAAGGAAAGAGGGACGATCAGGACCAGACTGCTACTGCTAAAAGTGTGCATGTCCAAGCTCATGCAAAACTTGAAGCTTTGTCCTTCCTTACAGGAATTTCTGATTTTTAATCACTAACAGTATTTGTAGTACCATCAATCAAGAATCATTCCCTCAAGGGATCAGTCACACTGTATGACTGACGAAAACCATAAGCAGAAGGCCAACAGACTCCTGCTTCTCGATGTCACAAACGGCAGAGCGAGAGGTATAATTAGCTACAAGACAGTGCCGAGTGAGTTCTTTCATGGATGAGGGGAAGGATCAAAAGTATTTACTTATTTATTTAAAAGCAATCTACGAAGGTAACAGAGGGCTTCAAGAAGCACATATTCTGAACACCTATAAAATCCAATCCTATAATGAAATCTACACAATAAAACAATTTTCAAGTCTTAACCAATATTCTACTTATTCTCAATATCTCAGAGTGAAATTATAATAAAAGGAAAATAGTTTGCTCACGAGACTTACAATACAGATATGTAATAAAGGAAGCAATTTTGTTGCCACCAAGCTTAAAACAAGAATATGCAATATACCTCAACCATAATAAAACAAGAAGAAATGACATGCTCAGTATTTTCTGAAACTAAGTTAGCAGAAGTCTTGTTATGGCGACAAAACCTCAATTCAATCGTGAGATAACCACCTTCATCAACTCCTCAAGGCGACTGCACTTCTTGGAAGCAAAAAGAGACGGATGCAGATAGTTTCCATCTTCATCATCATCATCTTCGTTGTCAGAGTTGACCCCTGACTCTGAAATCAAAATCACATTTCAAGATTTTGGCATGTGCTGAGAAAAACAGTAAAAATAAATCATGTAAAAACTTGGAAACAGACAAAGGCTGAGCTAGATAGTCATTTCTGGGTCATCTGTCTAAAAAAAAAACCTCTGGAAAATATTCTCTGGAGTCACCCAGACTGTTCAGAAGGAAGCCAGAGAGAAAGGATTAGGAACTCTGACCACTTGGCAACTTCTCACCAGCATTCCCTGGTCTAGGGGACTGTATGCTTTTATTTCTTTTAATTGAAAAAAAAAGGTAAAAATTATACTGGTTTACGAAAAGTAAAATAACAGCAACGAAAGAAAAGAAACAACAACTACAATACACTTGGAGAAGATGACGATATCTGCAATAAGATTTCTACAACTGATCTGAAACACCATACTTCAACTGCAGAGAACAAAATTCAACAGGAGACTTACACTCTTAAAGAGACTTGCCAAACTATTACCTTTATTCAAAAGAGACATAAGTGACCTTTGTAGTAAGACTGTTTCAAAAATAACTTAACATAGATAATTCCAGTAAAAGTTTCATTTTTGTGGACATGCATAATTTAGCTTTACAGCCCTAAACACTGTGGATGCATACACTGGTAGAATAATCTGACAAAGTATGAAACACTTTTCTCTATGAAATGTTAAGCAGGCAAAATGAAAGAAAACATTTCCAACCTAGATGAGCATGCTCTGACAGCATCGGAATCCAATCATATTTCACCTTGCTATAAAATGTTAACTAAGAATTTACTGTGGGCAGAGCAGCAGGGTTAAGTGTCATGCCTCGGTGGCAGGATTTCATGAACATCCTAGCAATCCTCAAGTCTAGATCTCACCCACACATCTCTAAGAATGCCCACCTTCCAGTTCCTCTCCACATGACCCCCTGCTTCCACACCCCCAAGGCAGGCCCAGCGTCTGGACAGAGCAGTCTCACGTACTTTTCTTCTCCTCACTTTTGCTCTCAGCCAGTACTGTGTATCGCCCTTCTTTCATCGCTTTCTGGATGAATTTATAGTAGGGGTTGAGGTAGTGATCGAAGCGCAGAAAGTCAAACTGGGAGTTCCGCGCCTGCTTGGCCTTCAGCATTATTTCAAACTGCGCCCCCTGCTTGCACACAAAGTTGGCCGTGCGCTCGATGATGGCGTGCATTTTGGCTGTCGGTGGCTATGGGAAAATACACATTCATGTCATCAATTTGTCCTCTGGCTGTGCGACTTAATTAAGACACAGAAGCAACCCGGTGCTACTGCCGATTTAAGAGACAAGGGACATTCCAGCTGGAAGAGCTGCCTGCTCTGCTTCTGGCACTGCCCTGGTTACAGGATGCCTCATCCATCTGAGTCCTCCCAGGATTTTGTGGGGGAGAAAACTCACCCGTGGAGGCAGGCCATTCCACCTTGGGACAGAAATGATAGGAGGCAACTTTTTTTGCACCAAATCCACACTTTTCTACACAGCAGGGCTCCTTAACCTGGGTTCGACGATGGGCTTCAGGGGTGAGTCCCCTGATGTATGTACATTCTGCATACACATGCATTTTCCAGAGGGTGGGACCTACTCCCGATGTTTCCCAAGGCTCTAAGAATCACTCCCCTCTCCTGTTCTTAGCTAGGATCAGTTCTTACAGCTCAGAGGCTCCCTCTTACAAAACATCCGAAGTGAGCCACAAGCCCACCCTAGGTCCTCCTCTGTTCTGAGCTCTCCTGAGCCCCGCACAGTCCCCAGCTCACACCACTCCCTGTGAAAGCAAGTGTCCCAGACCGAAGATGTCCTGGGTGTGGTCTGGCCAGCGTGGGGAGGGACACTCAGGTGAGTTTCCCACCAGCATCAAATCCTGCTGCCTCTGTTCCCCTCGTGCTATGGAGTCCCTGCTGCCACACTATGCCAGAGCGCAGCACTCCCTGCCACGGACGGGCCTGGTCAGGACAAAAGCCGAAGCGCATGTTTAAAACACCTTCAATGTCAACTGAGAGATTAACTCTAGGATTAACAAAGTGCACATAAAATTGGAAATTATTCTCATTAAAAATGGGCGGTTAAGAATTCAAGAGGCTTACTGTCACTTCAGGGCTTCATCCCTCATAAAATGTAAGTGGCTTAGCTCTCAAATTTAATTTCTGAACTAATAACATCCTTCACACTTAAAAAGGATAAATGTCTGCAATTAAAGTTATTTACTGATCCCTGAATAAATGAGTCCATGTTAAAGGTCCATTGTAGACTAAAATATGGATTACACATGCAGATTTTCAAGGGCTTTGGCTAAACAGAAGATTTGTTAAAACAGTATGCTCCACGAACACATCAATGATCAAAGATCCCTTCAAAATAATGATCCTTCATGGAAAATATGACTCCCTTCAGTATAGGTTCTCTCTACCGACCAAACCAAATTGTTGGTCTAAAATTTCCTGAAAGTAGGCCCGTTTATGGTATATTATTACTACAGTGCTTAAAAAGCAATGCATAGGTAATTTTACAAAGCAACAATGATCACACAAAAATAAAGCATCTTATGAACATATTTCAAGATCGGCTACCTAAGTATATATGAGATTTAAAAATATCTGGTTTGGCCAAGTGCGCTGGCAAGAGGACTAGCTGAGTCCAAGGATTTGAGACTAGCTTGGGCAACTTGGTGAGATCTGTCTCTACAATTAAAAAAAAAAAAAAAAAAGATTAGTCAGGCATGATGATACTTGCCTGTGGTTCCAGCTATTTGGAAGGCTGAGGTGGAAAGATTGCCTGATGGCCGGGCTCGGTGGCTCAGCCTGTAGTCCTGCGCTTTGGGAGGCCGAGGTGAGTGAATTGCCTGAGCCTGCGGGTTCGAGACCCGCCTGGGCAACTTGGCGAGACCTCATCTCTACAATAAATCAAAAAAATTAGCTGGGCGTGGTAGTGCGTACCTGTAGTTCCAGCTACTTGGAAGGCTGAGGCGGAAGGATCGCCGGAGCCCAGCAGGTCGAGGCCGCGGTGGCCGGGAGCGGCCACTGCACTCCAGTCTGAGCGACAGAGTGAGACTCCAACTCAAAAAAAAAGAAAGAAAAGAAAAGAAAAAAAAGAAAGACTGCCTGAGCCAGGCAGGTCCAAAGTGCAGTGGCCTTGAGCCACTGCACTCCAGACTCTTAACTTAAAAAAAAAAAATCTGATTTGGAAGTCATTCTTTGCTCTTTATTATGCAGATTTTAGATAAACCCTTTTCCATTTATGACTATCACAATCATTTCTGCTACAAAATTTGAGATTTTAAAGATATGGTCAACATATAAATATGCATATGCTACAAAGACTACCAGATAAAAGGAAAGATGCTTTCTTGACTTAAATCCATGGGGAAGTCTTTAATAGAGTCCACTGAGCCTAAGAAGGGCTGACACCTCCCTCCCCTTGGAAACCCTATGGGCCAGCTCCAACTTGCAGGGCAGGCACTGGAGAGTGGCACATGTGGGTGAGAAAGCCCACACAGTGAGAGGCTGCCTAAGGGCACTAGAAAACCTGACCTCAGATCCAGCAGGGAGACAGAAAGGGGGTAGCATGGATGGAAGATGGGAAATTATCCAGGAACCCCAGGAATAGTTGGGCCAGTCCTCTCTCTCCACCTCTAAGATTAGGGGAGAAAAAATTTAAATGCCTGCTTTGCCCAGAGTCCCAAATAAATCAGACTGAACCAAAAATTCAAATGTAAAAACAAAACCATAGAAGTACTAGCAGGAAATACAGGAACATATTTTCAAACTCTTGGGGTGGGAAAAGTCTTCCAAAACAAGCTTTGAAACCCTGAAGCTGTAAGAAATAGACTGGCATATATCACTCCATAAATTTACTTCAATCCTGCATGGAAGACAGAATCAGTTCTAAGACAAAGAAACCATCTGCAAGACAGACAGGACAGCAGGAGTTGGAGTCCAGCAGACACGAATCCTTAGAAATCCCAAAAAAGAGGTCAGTTACTCCACAGGAATCAGAAGTAAAGCAAGTGTCTTCCTCTCCACCTTCATTCTGTGGCAACATAGGACCTGCTTAGAGGAAAATTGTGCTCTAACCTGGACAGCACTCAGGAAAGCCTAACTTTAAAGGTTCAGTGCTGGAGCTGGCACCCTGGCTGGAAACCCAGGCCTAACTCTTAGCTCAGCACCTGGTACACAGTACGTGCTCAAGACTAAATGTTGCCATGATAGCAATGATCAACCCCCCTTTCCCTCTGTCCTTACGTGTTTAGGCAAACCCCTTTCCATGAGAAGTGTGTCCTGATGGGCCAAACAGCCGCAGCCCGCTCGCCTCCGACCACAGCTGCGGGAGCTCTTGCTCCAGGCACTGAGCAAAGTGTCAAGTGGGAGAGAACAGGCAGGCCCACAAGACACAGGGCACCTGGCAGGTGTCATCTGTGGCTCAGGGTCCATCTGTGCCATGGGCAGCATCCCAGGAGACCGAGGAGACCAGGTGGAGAGGAGGACAGCAAAGCGCCAGACTCTCCACCCACAAGGCTAGTTAAGTGCCTGACAGCCCCAACACAACAAAACTTAACTAGGGATGGGCCGGCATGTGAGGAACCGGCATGTGAGGAACCCAAGGCAGGATACACACCAGCATCCAGGACCCTGGCAAAGGAACAGGAAACTAAACACACCACGTCAGGACAAACAATGCTGGGCTGTGTGTGCATATGTAGGTCTTCACCATACAGGAGAAAGATATACACAGGGAGTTGCCAGAGAAAGCCAAAACAAAGCTGCAAGATCACACTGGGGCCCAAGTCCAGGCTCAACCAATCCAGACCAGGAGCTGCATGGGGCTCTCACAGAGGTGGGCGAGGAATGGCAGCGCCTGGCCTCCCCAGGAGGAGTGGGAACTGTAGCCTCTAACCGTGCCTCCCTCTTCATCCAAAACCTCAAGGATCCCAGGAGCTAACTCAACATAGGGTTTAAAAACCAACAACCTGCGCCGGGCTCGGTGGCTCAGCCTGTAATCCCGCGCCTTTGGGAGGCTGAGGTGAGTGGACTGCCTGAGCCCGCGGGTTCGAGACCCGCCTGGGCAACTTGGCGGGACCTCATCTCTACAATCAATCAAAAAATTAGCCGGGCGTGGTAGCGCATGCCTGTAATTCTGGGTTCTTGGAAGGCTGAGGCGGAAGGATCGCCGGAGCTCAGCAGGTCGAGGCTGCGGTGGCCGGGAGTGGCCACTGCACTCCAGTCTGGGTGACAGAGTGAGACTCCAACTCAAAATAAATAAATAAATAAATAAAAATAAATAAATAAATAAAATAAAATAAAATAAAAAATAAAAACCAACAACCCCTAAAGCAAGTGCTGCCTTTCCAATCACTCCATCCTCCCTGATCAGCAAGTCAAGCCATGCCCTGCCTGAGAAGGCAGCAACAGTCCATTTAAACACGAGGCCATCATTCTGGTATTTAGTCACCAAAACAGAACTTATAAAACAAGCCCTTTTCTCCACTAACTCAGACATAACAGAGTATAATTTATACAATGAAGCACTGCCAAAAACATCACAATAATTATGAAGAATCAAATACTGACACTGCCATAAAGGAAATGAAAGATGCAAATCAGAGTCCATCAAGCACTCACAGTTTCCAGAGTCAAAATAACTCTCTATTCAAAACACCTTTCTGCCACAGCATTAGAAGAAACTCTTGAACAGCAAGAGAGCGTTATTGTTACCATACACTAAAGCTCATTTTGTTCTCCAATGAGTGGCAAGTGTTTGAATCTGGCAGGCTACTAAACAGCCAGCAACACTCACTTTGGCAGAGGACTCACAGCCATTAAACATTTTAACAGGCATTAAACAAGCAAGCAACAAAATCCTATCCTACCTCTCTATTTATATTTGAATACAAATTTAAAATATCCTTCATACTAAAAACAAAAATCAAAACTCCATACAGTCAACCTTAAATAACATTTTTAGCATTAAAACAGGCAATAGAGCAACTGTGGTTTTTAAGGTTTAATTTTAAAGGGTCTCTCACGTAGAATAAAGAGCATATCTCAAAATAAGTAGAACACACAATGTAAAATTACACAGAAAATACATTAAAGCAAATCTTAGGATATCAAACATTCAGGTAACATTCTTTAATTAAAGTTTAATTATCAACATCAGAAATGGAGAAACAGGCTGAGCATGGTGGCTCACGCCTGTCATCCCACCACTTTGGGAGGTTGAGGTGGGAAGACTGCTTGAGCCCAGTAGTTCAAGACCATCCTGGGCAACATAGCAAGACCATAAGCCTACAAAAAAAAAAAAAAAAAAAAATTAGCCAGGCGCCTGTAGTCCCAGTTACTTGGAAGGTCAAGGTGGAAGGACTGCCTGAGTCCAGGAGGTCAAAGTTGCAGTGCGCTGTGATCACACCACTGCACTCTAGTTGGGGCAACAGAATTAGATGCTGACTCAAAAAAAAACAAACCAAAAAAACACATAAGTAGCAATTACACTAGACAATGTCTATAAAGTTCTTTTATCCATATTTATAAGAGAAAAGAGAGAGGAAGAGGGTATGCAAATGAATAAGAGAAGAAATTAAAAGGACTGGTTTGGTATTTTTCTTCATCATATAATTAAGAGTAATAAAAAAATGAAAGGCAAGAGCCGCTAGATTCACAGTGAACTGAGTCAGCATCGTAGCAAGTGATGGTGCAGTGACCCTAAGAGACACCCCTTCCATTAAGTAGTTCTGCTGGCACCTACTGCGTACCCAGTGATTTGGAGTGCACAATGCAAACACAAATAAAGGACACCTGCATCCAAGGCCTTTGGAAACCAGCCAGGAAAATGTCAAAGAAAAACTCGCCATTGAACAGGATTGCCTGATAATCTTTCTCATGTAACGTGCTTGCAACAAAAGTATCTATTTTTCATCTCTGAGTTAAGGTCTCACTCCATCATCCAGGCTGAAGTGTAATGGCATGATCACAGCTCATGGCAGTCGCAGCCTCCTGGGCTCAGGTGATCCGTATGCCTCAGCCTTCCAAGTAGCTGGGACGACAGGAGTGTGCCACCATGCCTGGCTGGTTTTGATTTTTGGTAGTGCGGAAGACTCACTATGTACCCAGGCTGGTCTTGAATTCCTGGGCTCGAGAGATCCTCCTGCCCTGGCCTCCTAAAGTGCTGGGATTATAAGCATGAATCATTGCACCTAGCCCAACAAAAATATTTTAAACATCCCTAATAAACATATCAAATCCCGTAAAGCACAGTGACTCCAGATGGCATAATAGTTAAGACCATGGGTTTCAGTTCCTGCCTGCCATTTATTAGCCAAATCCTTGACTTTCCCAAGTCTGTGTCTTCACTTGTACAGGGGTGGGGGGGGTAGGTGGGTAGTAATGGTAGTTATCTTACAGGGCTGTTAGCATTAATGAGATACTGCACAAAAACCAGCTTAGCACAGTGACTGCAACATTAAAACCCCCTCACCGAGATGAATGTTCGGAAAAGAAAGAAAAATCTGTTTTGGCTTTAACACCTGTTATAACTCAGCTTTAACATGCTGTAACTGAAATAGCAGGTCAGGTCAATGTTGAATAGACAGTCCCCAGCTGCAAAGTCCTCAGAGGACGAGGAAGTCCACCTCAGTTCCTTATTGTGGAAGGGCAGCCTGGAGATGTCACAGGGACCTAATCACAACACAGAAAACTGCGAAGAAAATGTAAGGTGAGGTGGCTACAATGGTCACACTTAAAAAGCCAGAACAAAGCAACTCTGATGAAAGCAACAGTGCCTTGAGCAAGACTGTTGTTATTTCTCTGTACAGATAAGAGCCCACTCACCTGACTTCGCACTTAGTTTTCCATGGAAGTAAAATATGGGATTCAACTGTATGATCTCTGAAAGAGACCCAACTGCTCAAGTCCCTGATGCTTCAGTCCAGTTCTTTTGCTATTATTCTTACCCTTTGCTTTCAGAAGAAAATAAGTGGAGCGTGATCTTTCTCTACTAACTCACAGACTATTTTAAAGCATTTGATGCCTCCACAGCAGCTGTGAATGTCACTGTGCTCTCACACTTGCAGTGCTCAATAATGACAAACAACAGTAATGATGACTGACACTCAAGCAGAAGTACACATACCAGTTCCACATCTGACGGGACATTCAATCCTAAGGGTGCAACAAAGGGTTCTTCATTTTCCTCTAAATTTTCAGTCTCATTTTTTTCTGTATAAAAAGAAAAAAGAAACTTCAGGACAATGGCACCTGACTCTTTACCTTTCTATCATCACTTCTAGAAACAACATTTAGCTTTCTCTTCTATTCCACCAGGTGTGATGAAACTCACTTTACAAGATTCCAAGTGGGGTACAGCACAGCAGGAGTGTGTTTACAGGGTTCAGACTGTACAATTGTCCCTTGGTAGGCACAGGTGATTGGTGCCAGGGCCCTGGTAGGTCTACACATCCTCAACCCCACAGTTGGTCCTGCTGTATCTGAGTATTAGAAAAGTTGGCACTCCACATATGTGGGTCTCGCACCTCTCGAATACTATATTTTCAATCCATGTTTGGCTGAAAAAAAACCCTCCTATAAGTGGACCCATGCAGTTCAAACCTGTGCTGCTTGAACTCCAGCCCAGCCCCATCAGCTCTAGAATTATGGCAAGCGCTTTTTGTTCGCAGTCTTGTTTCCTTACCTGCTCCCAGTGCCACATGAGGCTCAAGTGAAACAACCCATGTGATTGTCTCCACCATAACCCTGGGCACTCAGCAGGCACCTATCCATGTTCCCCTTTCCTTTCTCATCTCTCCTTCAGGTCCTCTGCATGTATTTCACTGGTGTTGCTAAGACTTCTCCTCAAAGAATTTTGTGGATTCCTGACAGCACTAGACATAATACAAGGTCATAAGTTCCCAGGTAACTGATTTCCACCTCTCACTTGTAATACTCCTGGGCTTAACTGTCAAGGCCTCTTCACTCAAACAAACTACCTCTTTGATGAATAATCAGATAAATTTCTCCATTTCTGTGTATTCATTAATGATTCACTTAACTAACGTGTCCACTATGTGCTAGACTAGGTACTACACACTTGACTTTCTGGATTCTAAAGCACCTCAATATATCTAGACAACTAAGAAAACTACCCATTTAAAAGATAAAGTGATTTCAACATCTACTTAGGTTTTTATTTAAAAAAAGATGACACTAAAGAAGCAAACACAAACTCTTCATAAGATAAACGTTTCTATCACATGCAGTGAAGCCTCCTGAAACGTTCAAGGCTTTGCAGAGATCTCCTATGAAGCCTCATTCTGAGAAGCCAAGGGAGAATTCTAGGCAGGGTTCAATGTTCAGAAAAATTTGGGTATTCTAGTCTGATGAGATACAAGGTCATTATAAATTCCCCTTAAGTTAGAGTTATTAAGATTGCCCAACACACTTCTGTTTGAGTCACTTGATCTCTCCTAAGAACCAGTGATGAATGAGAGAGCAGAGATTTACTACTGCTTAAAAATTCCCTGTAATTAGCAAACCTACTGTTTAGCTCCAGTAACCAAATGACACAGTAGAGCTGGCAGAATAGGAAACACTGGCTCGCAGAGATGTTCCACTGGCAAAACACCAAGTAACAACTTTGCTTTCTTAAAACCTCTTTGGGAATGAAGCTAGGGGTATGTGTTTAAAAACAACTCTTACTATATTTTCCTAAAATGAAAAAAGTGATTCAAATAGTCTTTCCTTAATGTTAAGTTGTTCACAAAAATAAAGGCATTCTAATGGAAACAGCTACTTGGAATAGATGGGTTAAACAGATTTGTTCTATTCTATATAAGCCTTTATTTATAGAAAAATAGCTTTAGTAGCACAAAATGAAAACCAACCACTGCAATACACTCAGATTTAAATAAATTCAAATAACAATATTTTCTTGTTTAAAATGGATAGAGTAATAGTAAATTATGAAAATCCAAAGGCTCAGGACTAGGCTGAAAACAGAATGCTGCAAAAAGGAGAGGAGAAAGGCCTACAGAGACAGAGCACCACCCACATGCTTTTGAAGAAGGAAGTAATTTTGAAAATCAAGATATATTTGTACATGTTGACAGCTCTGGAAAAAACATTTTGATTTTAAAAGAATGTGTCACTAAATTCATCTGTTTAGCGGTATTGGGTACCAAATTCAATTCTATTAAAGTGTGTGTATGTTGTTTTATTTATATTAATGCAAGTTAAACATAAAATGTCAAACTCTAAGTTTCACATGGGTCCAGTTTCCGGTAAAAAATTAAACAGCATATAAGGTAAAGATCTGAGAACATGATTACAAAAAGAAAAGAAATAACATTAAAAAATACTGAAAAGAACTTTATGTCAAAGGAAATGCAAACTAATACTTAGAGAATAACTAAATCACAATGAAAGTGTTTTAGAATTCAGTCATTATAATAGCTAACACCAGTAAGCCCAATAATTACACAAAGACAATGGTCCACCATCTAGAACAGGGCTGACAAGCTCTTTCGATAAAGTGCCAGACTGTAAGTATTTTCGGCTTTGTGAGCCATATGGGCTCTGTCTCATCTCCTTACCTCTGCTGTGAGTGCAGAAGCTGCAACAGACAACATGTAAACAAATGAGTGTGGCCGTGTTCCAACAAAACTAACTTTATAAACGCCTGCCAACTGGGACTGTGGTTATGGTTTGCTAATCTAGAATGTTCGAATTCACATAATGAACTTTTCAAAGATTGTCACCAGGATCTTGAAAAAGACATGTGGCCTCTACACAGCCCTCCCTCCACATTTGGAGGGGATTGGTCCCAGGAGGACGCCTGAAGGCACCCAAATTCTAGAATGCTCAAGTCTTTTCTACAGAATGGCTATTTGTGCATAACTTACACACATTCTTCCACATACTTGAAACTACCTTGAGATTACTTATAATATCTAATATAATGTAAAGGCTGTGGAAGTAGTTGTTATATGATATGTTTACATTTAAATGAATTAAATTAATTAATTAATCAAATTGTTATTTTCTTTAAAATATTTTAGATCTGTGGTTGGTTAAACCAGCAGATGCAGAACCCAGGAATACAAAGGGTCAATTGCATTTCAACTCTTCATGTGTGAACGGTGATTGTACGTATCCTGGCCGGGCTTGGTGGCTCAGCCTGTAATCCCAGCGCTTTGGGAGGCAGAGGTGAGTGGACTGCCTGAGCTCATTGGTTCGAGACCCGCCCGGGCAACTTGGTGAGACCTCATCTCTACAGTAAAAAAAAATTAGCTGGGCATGGTAGCGCACGCCTAATAGTTCCAGCTACTTGGAAGGCTGAGGCGGAAGAATCGCCGGAGCCCAGCAGGTTGAGGTTGCAGTGGCCGAGAGTGTGCCACTGGACTTCAGTCTGGGTGACGGAGTGAGACTCCAACTCAAAAAAAAAAAGAAAAAGATAGTATGTATCCTTTCTTCCGATACAAAACACCACCAGTCTAGAGCAGAAATAATGCATGTGGTTCAGAGATGAGACAACAAAGCCTGAACTATCCAGAATGCTAAAAAGGGTAACTGTTCTGGATAAATAAATGGGTGTTTACTTCTCAAAGCTGCAAGAGCATCTCCAGTGTGACATAACTTCTGAGGGATGGCTAAGTTCCAAAGTCAATGCAAAAGGTGCTTAATGCCTTAAATAGCCTTGAACTCAATATAGTTAAAATTACACTCGAAAGTCTCTTAAAAACTCATAAAATAAAGCAGAGCAGTAGTAATCCTGTAGCCATAACACAATCAGTAGGACTAAAGGAAGGGCAAGACGGAAAGCCCACGTGTGTGTGCTTTGGCCCCTACATCCTATTATTTCATTAGGACCACAGCCCTTGGAGAACAGGGAAGTCAGAACCCTAGCATAGATGCAGGACAGAATATTATTTTAATATTAAACTGCTAGATTTGCTTCATACTTCTTAAAAGGTGTGTTACTCAAGGGGAAACCCATTAAGTCCCAAATAACGACTAAATTAGCTCTAAAATTAAATCAGCCAGGCTCGGTGGCTCAGCCTGTAATTGCACCTTTGGGAGGCTGAGGTGAGTGGACTGCCTGAGCCCGTGGGTTCGAGACCTGCCTGGGCAGGCGAGACCTCATCTCTACAATAAATAAAAAAATTAGCCGGGCATGGTAGCGCACGCCTGTAGTTCCAGCTACTTGGAAGGTTTGAGTTGGACAGATCACCCGAGTCTAGCAGGTCGAGACTGCGGTGGCCGTGAGTGTGCCACTGCACTCTAGCCTGGGCAATAGAGACTCCAACTCAAAAAAAAAAAAAAAAATCACTACAGGATATAATTCCACTTTATTATTCTAAACATTTGAATGGATTTCTAAAGTTATATTTAAACAGAATGTCCTGAATATAAGTGATCCATCTTCACTGTTTCAGATCCTACTATCATTATTGATAATTACTGATTGATCATTACACAGTGAAGTGGTTAATGGTATTCTCTAGGCTTACCGAAGTGACTAAGCATATTTGTTCCTGTACTACATGAGCCCAGAGTTTTCAGTAGCACTATAGTTTCAAAGTTTCCTGACTTAATCCAGAATAGTGTGAATTAAAAATTTTTTAAGTACTGTGAGAAGTATATTCCCTATGTCCTACCAAGACTACCAGAAAGTCCTGTGCTGTTTTCTATTAAGTAATCACTCACTCCATAGGTGGCCTTCCACTGGACATTTGTCACTATCTCAGTTGTGGAGGGGACACATAGAAGCAGGTTAGAGAGGAGGTAAGGTGACATTAACTTAACCTAGTTAATGCCTATTGTTTCCTGCTTTTTTGAGTTGGAGTCTCACTCTGTTGTCCAGGCTGGAATGCAGTGGCACGCTCACAGTCACCTCAGCCACGACCTACTGCCTCAGCCCTCCAAGCTGGAACTACAGGCATGCGCTACCACGCCTGGCTAATTTTTTGATTTACTGTAGAGATGAGGTCTCACCAAGTTGCCCAAGCTGGTCTCAAACCCATGGGTTCAGGCAATCCTCTCACCTCGGTCTCCCAAAGTGCTGGGATTATAGGCATGAGTCACTGTGCCCAGCAATGCCTATTCTTTCAATGCCCCAACGATGACTCACTGAGGATATTAATGAATATGTTACCCCAATCTAGAAACAGAGAATCCACAGTGAATAATTTTCTGTGACCTGAATCAAAGAGAAACAAATGAAAAGACAACTTGACCCAATGCAGATAATGAAATTCTGAATTTACCTTCCATCTCCACTAAAAATTCACTTTCTAGCTTTTAACTTTGTTTTCCTAAAAGAAGGAATACACTCATGTTTCTTCTAAGTGTTATAGTGATGCTACAATTAGAGCCCACACGTGGAACATGCACGTATGTGGACACACCCCCACATCCTCCGCAGGCCCCTCACCTCTCTGTCTGGACGGCTCCTCCTCCTCCGTCGGCTCTGACGGGTCATAATAGTCACTGCCATAAGTGAAGCCTACGGCATTGTAGCTCCCATCCTCTGCCAGCGCTTCACTCAATCGCTTGTATTCTTCCTCTTGAATAAAAATAAGAACTTTATTAACAAAAATGGACATTTACTGAGAAAACTGTTTATATCTCTAAAGTTGTAGCTATCAGTAAAGCATACAACATACTTTTTTCAACCTCCTCTCAAGGCAAAAATGTTTTTTAAAATTCACACTTTATATCTATTGATATGTACTTCTGCCAGTACACATTTACCCATAGACAGCTGAATACACGTCTTTGTGGAAAATTTCTTCCTGCTGAGAAAACTTTGGGATTAAGAACTGTATTAAAGATCGTTACAGCAAAGACAACAACATCAATTTTATTTATACGATACTGTTAAAGAAGAACAGTTAAAGAGTTTTTTTTTTTTTTTTTTTTTTTTTTTCAAATCCCAGTCTGCCCTCAAAAGCTGGAAAAATTCTTTGGGGCTCTATATATAAACTATCCTGAGGTCCTCTCAAAACGCAAAGACTCCTGTTTTCCAATCCACTGGGTACTGTCAAGATAATATCAAAAAGAGTGAGTATAAAAAAAATGAATGGGAGGTAATTTTTTAAAATACTTAAAATTTTTTAAAAAGTTTGTTGCTTAAGTAAGTTTTTCTTGAGCAGTACCTTGCCTTGCCTCCTCCTCAAGCAAGTCCGTATGCAAGGCTAAATACCTCTCTTCATCACACAGGGCATCTATTCGTGCCTCCTCTTCAGATAGCTGGTAATCTCTGTTCCATGTGGAATACTCAGCATCGTACTCAGAAAGGTCATGCAGGTGACCACGTCCATCATATCTGTAATATGAACAAGCTGGTCAACAAAAGGAAATTAACGTCTAGACTGGTGTGTGTGTGATATTTTATATACTTACCGATTAAAATAAAGAAATAAATATTAAAACAAATATTAAAAACTCTTCCCGGAGTTATAATTAATTTGGCTAGTCATAGCTCACCTACTTTTAAACTCAAATTATCTTAACAAAGTCTTTTCTACAAAGTCTTTCTAAAGTATGGTAAAACTTATAATTAAAGGCAAACAATCCTTTATTAACATAAGTGGTATCCACTTCACTGGCAGTTCTTACCATTACGGTTTGGTCAACCATTCAATGCCACTTGCAAAAAAAATATATGTTTTTTCTGAAATGTTAAATATCATAGCTTACATTCACACAAACCAAATACATAAATACCTATCCGTAAGAACCAAACGGTCGAAATTTCCTCGCTTCTTTCTGCTAGTCCCGAACTCTCAGGAGAGATCTTCACCAAAGAAACTTGCGTCCATTGGAGGTAAAATCTTGGCTAGGCTCGCCCCCTAGCCACTTGGCTGAGGAAATAAGTGCTGGGTTATGTGATAGAGAGACACACATACATAGGAACAGTGACATATACATGCAGTTTAAGGAGGTTCACTGGAAACAGAGCAAAACTATTAGAAGATACAGTATCAATATTTTCTTAACTTTATACCCCCAGGAAATAACATACATGAAGACACATCCATGTTTCTCTTACATGGACCAATAGGTACTTTAGCCAAATTAAGAACGAGAGCACTTTCTGCTATGCTTTTAACACACAAGATTCAATGAGAATGCTGTCAATGTGTAACAGTTAGATAATAAATGAGTAAGTTAGTAAATTTTACTGAAAACACTCAGATTTAGGATTTCAAAAACAAATGTAGAGAGACAAACAAAAGTGTGTCTAATTTTTTAACGCTGACTTTTGTAATGGGAGCCAAAAATATTAATGTTTAAAAAAAGACATTTACAGGAAAAAAGCCAAAAATTCCAGGGCAAACAAATGATGGAATTTTATTAAATTTCAAAATTAATTTTATTTTGATGTAAACCTCCTTAACTTACAAATGTAGATTCTCATTTTAAAGTGTTACACATGTACATGTGCAGCGTTTGCTCCCCACCAGTTTTGGAAGACCTAATTCAAGTGCTGCACAGAATGATACGGAAAACCGTATGAAGAGCTCAGACTTCGTCGCCTACCAAACTTTAATAATAAATGTCACAAGTCACACTTTGGAAAAGCAAGCCTGATCACTCAGGCGACACAGTCATTATGAACCAAGGTTTAAAGGCGCAGCACGTGCAGCCATCAGATCCGGACCTGATCTGATTTGACAACCCTCCCTTCTTGAGTTCTTGTTTTCTAGCTCTAACTCCACACGGAAACGCCAGGGACGGAAAAGGCCTATTTGGTCATGAACGTGTCCATTCTGGCCAGCTCAGAGTCATCCCTACAGTCATGTTGCAGGGCTGTGCAGAATCCAGTGTTAATGGTCTCAAACGATGGGCTTCCTCCACTTGGACAGACTATTCCAGTTTAATGGTTGGTCACTGTAAGCTTTTCAGTCCGGGCCCCAGAAGTACTGTTGCCAAACTGGTAATAAACCCCAAAACCCAGGGAAGAGGGGAAGGACATGGGGCTTGAAAAAATGGGAGGAAAGGGGGGAGCAAACCACCTACATCATGTCATGCCATCCTTTTCAAATCAAACACCTTCCGAAATCCCTAATCCCTGCCCCCATGACCCAAGTCGTGGAACGCCCGCCAGAGCGGCCCCTAAAACGGCAAGTTTGATTTGAAAAGCAACAACACGTCGGCATCCCAGCTCCACCCTTCAGCGCCAGGAGACAGTGAAACCAGCCCTAGGAACACCCCCTCAGAGAGCAAGGCCAGGGTCCAGGAAGCCAGCTGGCCTCCAACCGGTGGGCAACTTCGCCCGCCCCCTGGCCTGTCAGCTCGTCGGGCTGGGGAAGCGTCAGGCCGGCAGAGCAGGGGCGCTCCGCTGGAGGCTTAACGGGTTCAGGCTAACTCACGGGGTCCGAAAGAGGCTCCCAGCCCGGGCCTCGGCGTGCAGCGGCTCGGAAGTGCAAACGCGCGTCCGCCGGGCCGCCCTGCCGGCAGACCCAGCGGCGGGAGCGCGCCGGGCAG
>NW_007249310.1:150090-152286 GCF_000164805.1 Carlito syrichta | reverse complement strand
TCCGCGCCATCAAGTCAACATCAGACGAAATCGAGCGAGGGAGGGGAGGGGAGGATCGGCGGGTGGGGGAGGAACCGACCTGTCGATGAGGATCTTGCGGTCCCCCATCCAGGGGATGAGGTGCTGTCCCTGTTCCTGGGCCAGGGCCCGCTCGTCGTCCCGGAACAGCTTGCAGGCATAGCCGAAAACCAGCAGCTCCACTCGGCTGCCCCCACCGCCGGCGCCGCCGGGCCCGGCCTCCTCCTTCGTGCCGCTTTTTCTCTCGGTTTTGGCGCGGGCTCCGCCCGCGCCGTACATGACAGCGTCCCCGGCGTCCAGGCTGGTGGTCTTCTGCGCTGCGCGACGTCCCCGATGCCTCCGACTGGTCTACCCCCTCAGTCAAAGGCGTCGCATCCCGGCCCCAACCTCAACACCGCCGCCATAGCAGGCCACAAAATGGAGGAGGCGCCACTTCCGGTGCGGGTGCCTGCGCTTCCGGCGAGCGGACCGGCAGATTCGCCACGGCCGGTAGTCTCTAGAGCCGCTCGAAAATAGGTTGGCTCTCCTTTTCGCATTCCGACGCGTCTACACAACGGGAGCTGCTTGCCCCGGGGGAGAGCGCATTTTTTAAAACCTCCATTTTCTCGAGCTGCCGGCGGGAACGTGACGAAAGCGCGGCGTGGGGCCGCGCGCCGGCTTCCGCCGCGGCCTGGCTGGGCGGTGGCAGAGCCTGAGGGCGGGGCCCGCGCGCTGTCCCAGCGGGCGAATCCTTGCTGGCGGCCGCCTCTTACCCCGAGAGGCGGGAGGGCCTCAGGCCCGCTCGGGCCGTATCCGAGTCGCCCGGGCCGGGCGTTCTCTGAGACTCCCGTGTCCTCCGCGACCCCGGCGCGGGGGGGCGGCTGACCCTCGGCGTGACTCCCTCCGGAGGCCCCGGGGCGGCCGTCAAAGGCATGTCGGGCGGCGGGTTTCATGGCTATGGGACGCCTGCGGGGGACGGGTCGCGGCGCTGTAGGGAGACCCCCGTCTCGGGCACACGTGCGACTTTCAGCGCATTTCCTCCGCGCCGCAGCTTTCCCGCCTGCAGTTGCGTTAGGATCACTCGCTCCCTTCGACCACGGCGACTGGAGGTCACACTCCACGGGACTGGAGCGCAAGAGCTCGGCCTGGGATCCCATTCCCCAGCTGCCCTTGACTGGAGAGCTACCAGGTAGACGTCCTCCCTGGGTCTCAGGTCCATGACACGTTGTCACAGAAGGACGTCTAACTGGTGAAGTTGGAATGCGGTCACCGGCAGGAATGTTCACAGGGGTTTGAGAATTAAGCCCCGGGCAGTTCCCACCCTACAGCCTTTGTTCTGCTGGCTTACGGAAGGACCACACTTCTGCCTTTCCACTGACAGGTCACCCAGGTCAACTCTGGCATCCCTCTGTCAGCCAGGTCTTGTTCCTGCCACACTGCCTAGAGTGGCCCCTTGCTGGTGACTCAAGCGGCCCTGCCGGTTCACCTTGGTAGCGCTCTGTGTTCAGCCTCCTGCTGGAATGAGCTTTAGGAGACCAGGGGTTTGTTGGGTTCACCTTACTATCCTCAGTGCCTTCAACAGCATCTGTACATAGTGGGTCAGCACCAGAGAAGGAGCAGGCCAGCAGAGCATGACCAGGGCCAACCTCCCAGTCCCATCTTCCGATCCAGCTCTACCAGGCGGCCCTGTTGCGGCTGTGGGGGAGGTACCCCCACACGGTTCTTTGATAAAGCCTGTGTTGGCTGCCCTCAGGCGTGTGCTGGTCTGTTGGGGTGTCACACACCCTTCAGGCTTTCCCTTGGGTTCAGAGAACAGGATTTTAAAGTAAATAAGGAGGCCATTAGCCTGAGGTTGTCTCTGTAACCGGGGCTCCTGTGTAAGCAGAGCAAAACCCAATTAAATGTAAACAGTGAAACTAAAGTTTAACTGATCAGACACCGCCAACTGAGCTCTAACTGGGGACTTTCCACTGGGTCACACCCAAATAAGGCAAATGTCTTGCTCTAGCCAGTCAGGTAATTTCTCTACTTTGCTTTCTGTTGAGTCTATAAAAGTTCACTGCACAAGCTGCAGAGTGTGGAGTGGAACTCCCTGAACCTCTTCCAGTTCTGAGTGCTGCCTGATTCATGAATTGTTTTTTGCTCAGATACACTCTGTTAAGTTTATTTTGTCGGAAGTTTTTTTTTTTTTTTTTTTTG
>NW_007249310.1:129662-150070 GCF_000164805.1 Carlito syrichta | reverse complement strand
TTTTTTTGAGTTGGAGCCTCACTCTGTTGCCCAGACTAGACTGCAGTGGTATGCTCCTAGCCACTGCAGCCTCAACCTGCTGGGCTCCAGCAACCCCACCACAACCTTCCAGGTAGCTGGAGCTATAGGTGTGTGCTCCCACACCCGGCCAATTTTTGATTTATTGTAGAAATGAGATCTCGCCAAGTTTCCCGGACTGGTCTCGAGCTCATGGGCTCAGGTAATCCACTTGTCTCAGCCTCCCAAAGTGCTGGTATTACCGACTGAGCCACTGAGCCTGCCTGAAGTGTTTCTTTAACCATTCTGGTGTCAGAAGTGGGATCTGAAGACCTCTTCCTCTTCCCTCCCCCCATCATCCTGTAAAAAACAAAATGGAGATTTATTTTCAAAATGGCGATTTGTTACTTTACTTCCTAGTTCTTCCTCCTTTTTTAGTGGGCTTTCTCTTTTGGCAGACTTCCTTTGGTAGGCATTGAGACCCAATCAGAATCTGGAAACATGCATTTTACCTTATTTGTGTAGAAACTGATTGTGTTTTTCAAACACAAAATTTTGTACTATTTGTACAAAATTATTGTTTAGGCAATGTCTAGGAAAGTGATGCAACCTCTGAAGTACTTAGCCAATGGGGATCCAGGGGAAGAACTTGTGTTTTAGGGCATAAATACGCTGGCTGTGACTGCCTTAGTATGTTTGCTCACCCAAGGGACACCTGTTGTTGCAAGAATGAGATTTAAAGAGCTGCTTCACTCCCCAGTCTCGTGAGTCTCTGTGTCGTGCTTTAACGACAAAACTGAGGAGGGTCAAACCCATTTCCCACAATCCCCCCCCCCAGTGATGACCCCAGGAACAACGAGTAAACAGGTGAAGGTGTACTGCTGTTTAGGACAGTTCTCCCCTCTCTTGTTTTTGCTTGTAGTTCTCAAGATTAACTGTACAATGTGCCGGGAATGCAATATCCTGACCCAGGGAGAGACTGACTGAAATAGCTCAAATTCTTTTCTGGTCCTCCCCTAAAACAGAATACTCTTCAAGAAGTCCCAGTGATTCATGGGACTCTGAGATGCATAACCCCATGGGCTGCTTTTCAGAGTCCCTCATCTGTGGCACAAATGAAGCATGTGCACCCAGTGTGGGCACTTTCTGAGCTTTGGGGATTGACTTAGAGTGAATCCTAGGCTTCTGTTTTCCCTGGCCCCTCCCTGTGGGTATAAACTCACTGGGTGTAACTTCTTGCTTATGACAACATTCTGTGCCATCCAACTGAGGACAAGCTGGTAATCAATGGGGAGTGATCCTGCTTCAAACACTGAACCCTGTGTGATCACTTTCTGCTGTGCATTTGGAGGTCACAGTAGGCTCCACTTGGATACAGGCTCAAGTTGTGTCAAGTTCTTAAGTTTATTTGAGCATTTTTAATCCAGACCCACTTTGGATTACAGAAACTGGCCTGGATTCCAGTACAAAGCCCGTGGGAACTGGACTGAGTCCTGTAGGAAGCTTCTGACACAAAAGGTTATGAGAAGACAGGAGTCATGGGTTCATCTGGATCCAGGAGTCTAGAGAGTTCCATGTGGAACTCTAGCAAATTTCATGTATAAGAACTATGGGCCAAGAGTCTATGTTTTTCTGGAGAAATGAGTGAACCCACCAAAGGTAACTTAGAGTTACAGTGGCCAAAGTGAGGAAATTTTAACCTAGATAAAATTGTTCACTTGTGAGGCACATTAGAAAAGAAAGAATCAAAACACCTCAAAAACAGTGAGAAGCATTTTTTACTGTCATGCAGAAACTTCTAAATAGGGTAAACCAAAAAAAAAAATCCCTAAACCTCCCAACCAACTGAACAGACCCCCTTTTAGGGCCTTTTAGACCCCCCTTCTAGGGCCAAAGGGACCCTAGAAAGCCGTGAAAACTCAATTTCTGGAAGGGAGTTTGAGCACACCTCATTATACCCCTTCTGTTTTGGAGTTGTGGTGCAACTAAACAGCATTAAATTTAAAATGGAGATTATAAGACTGATAAAACAAGCCAGGCTCGGTGGCTCAGCCTGTAATCCCACGCCTTTGGGAGGCTGAGGTGAGTGGATTGCCTGAGCCCGCGGGTTCGAGACCTTATCTCTACAATAATAAATCAAAAAATCAGCCGGGTGTGGTAGCGCACGCCTGTAATTCTGGCTACCTGGAAGGCTGAGGTGGAAGGATCGCCGGAGCCCAGCAGGTCGAGGCTGCGGTGGCCGGGAGCGGCCACTGCACTCCAGTCTGGGTGACAGAGTGAGACTCCAACTGAAAAAAAAAAGACTGACAAAACAGACTCAGTGTGGCAATAAGATACCAAATTGTAAACAAAACCTAATGCTATGTAAGGCAAGGGTTAAGTCTCATTCAGCAGATTTTAAAAATTAACTGGGTATAATGCGGCTTGCTTTCCAACCTGACTCTGTTATAACACTGCATGACAGCTGACCCTGAAGGAAATAAAAACACTTCACCTCCAAAAATATTTACTTGACACACTTTATTTGCAAAGCTGTCTTTTGTGGGGGAAATTTGCATCTGTAGAGGATCTCCATTAAGGTGGACAGGCCATCCATTTCTAGGCCTTGCCCAGAGCTAGGAGAGATTAACTGAGAGTCTGACACCTTGAAGTTCTGACAAGAGACCTTTACCATAGATTCTCTCTGAGGGTGGCTACCCAGGAGGCTTCATCTACGGAACAAGGGCCTTGGCACTGCAAGCCCCTTGTCTAAATGAGAGCATTCCTTTCTGCTGATTTCAAGTCTTTAGACCAAACTTAACTGTCTCAACCAACTGCCAACTAAAGAATTCCTAAAACCCACTTTCAGATGTTCCATCTTCAGGCTGACGCGATGTATATTTTCCATGTACCCATTCATGTCCGTGCTTCCCTAAAATGTATAAAACCAATCTGTAACCTGACTTCCCTGGGACCAGGGCTTCTTGGGTTTGTGTTTTCTCCAGGCTTCAGCCACTCTGATTGGCCAGGATAAACCTATTTAAAATATCTTACAGAGTTTGGTTTTTCCATTGACAAAGGATAAATAAATTTAAAAATCACCCCTCTAAAAGATTCCTTATGAAATGCAGATAAAAACTTAAGTGACTTGTGATGAGAAAATATTGCACTTTGATTCAGACTGCATCTTTCCTCTCTTTCTCTGTTCTTTTCTGCCTTCCCTGAATCTACTACCTTAATTTAGCTCAGTTATCTCCCCACTCCAATGACAAAAAGAAAGCCAGACAAATGTCTTATGAAGTTGGGCCCTCGGGTCAACCAGGTCTGGTTCTTCAACCACATTTATGCCATGTTCAAAGTCTTGAGTTCAGAGAAAGTTTTCCCTGTCCCAAAAGAAAACTCCCAGAAATTTGCTAAGAAATAAAACATTCTCATTGAACATATGATCCAGGGCTCTTTGACCTTTACTTGTGTATTCAGGTGCTATTCACTGACTGAACAGACCCACTCTGGGCTGAGGGAAAAAAGAAAGACTAAATTCCAGGCCGGGCAAAAAAGGAGGTGGGACCCACTGAAAGGAGGGACCCCAGGAAACTTAGAATAAACTTAGTTCACATTTTGCCTCAGTATAGTCATTTTTGCTTGGACTGACATGCTTTGAGTCTAGCACAGATTAGACACAGATAAATTTCCAATAGGCAGGTTTGGCAGGTTTTAGGAAGCATTCAGACATTTTACTGCAGGCCAAGCTGGCAGCCTACCCCATCCCCTCAACAAATCTCCATCAGATGCAAGACAAGGATAGCCCAACCTTTCAATTCATGGTTTAGCATAATAATCTCTAAGAAACTTTCAGGCCCCTTAACTGGCCGCAGTCGTAGAAATGATAAGCCCACCTTTTTGCTAAAGAGATTGTGGATTGGAAATGTCTGATAGTCTCTTGCAGGAAAAACCCTTATCTCCTTTCATCTAGCCCACCACCCAATCACCTTAATAACCTTCCCCCATCAAAGGGAAGGATTAAAAGGACTCAACCACAAGCATGCAGTGGTCATTACCAGGTCAACGTGGCCATTGCCTTGCTAAACTATGGAGGGTCATGTGTTCTTTGAGCTGTAGCTGGGTCATGTTTCCTGGCTTTGGCTCCCTCTCCTACCTTAGGGAGGTGAATCTCCTCTCTCTCTCTCTCTAATTTGCTTTTTAAATAAACTATATTTTCTGATCTAACTTCTGTGCAATTCTTTGCATCTTCCATGTGGCATTGAATCGCACACCAGACACCCACACCCCAGTGGGCCTGACCTAACATTCTGGAGGCCCTACTGGGAGTGTGACCCTAACAATTTTGGAGGTCCCACCGAGATCTAATACCCTTGTTATAGCCCCTGCCTGTGGCATTTTGGCACAACTGACTGGCATTAATGTTAAAATAGACATCATGAATCTGATGAATCAGACTCTGTGGCAATAAGCAACCAAGTTCCAGCCTGACAGATAGGACTAAAGACAAATATTCTATCCCAAAATATGTTTCTTTGAGATATTGTGAAATGACCTTGAAAAATCCTCTCTTGGGGAAATTTGGACCTGTAGAGAATAACTTTTAAGACATTTACCTGCTGGCTGCGGTGGCTCATGCCTGTCATACCTGCACTTTGAGAAGTGGATGTGAGACGATTGCCTGAGCCCAGGAGTTCAAGACCAGCCTGGGCACCTTGGTGAGACCTTGTCTCTACAATAAATCACAAAATGAGCCGGGCATGGTGGCATGCGTCTGTAGTTCCAGCTACTTGGAAGGCTGAGGTAGAAGGATTGCCTGAGCCCAGCAGGTCGAGGCTGCGATGGCCATGATTGTTCCACTGCACTCCAGCCTGGGTGACAGAGTGAGACTCCAACTCAAAAATCAAAAACAAAACAAAAAACCCCCATCACCCCTCCACCAACAAAAAAAATCCCAAACAAAAGAAGACATTTACCACCTAATCTCTCTGCAGCTGCTACTTGGAGGCTTCAGCTAACATGACATGAACCTCAGCTTTCACAACTCCCCTTATCTTAACTCAGATATTTTTTTTTACTGATTTCACATTCGTTAGGCAGAACTTAAGTCTTTCTACTAATTGCCAATAGAAAAACTTTTAATTCACTTATGACCTGTAAGCCCTCCCACCACCCCCTGGAGATATCCCTCCTTTCTGGGCCCAATCAATGTAAACCTTACATGGAATGATTTATGGTGTTTTGCTTGTTGGTTTGACCTGTAACTTCTGTCTTCTTAAAAACTAAGCTGTAATTTGATCACCAAGGGCATATGTTCTTGGGACAACTTGGGAGTCTGCCACAGGTCTTGGCCACTCATATTTGGCTCAGAATAAATGTGTTTATATACAACATTTTACAGAGTTTGTATTTTTCATCAACAAGAGGTACCTGAGAAAGTTATCAAAGACCCAACCGGTATTTCAGGGATGGACTAAAAAAGGGCTAGGAAAACAACAAAGGATCTCTTAGAATTCATCCCTAAAATATTTCCTTTAAAAATCTCATGAAACCAAATCTTTACATCTCAAAGACATGGAGTTTAGGCATCGGGCCTCGATTCCATCATTTGCAAAGAAAGAAAGAACATACAGACCCAGTTAAGACAAGAAAGTCAGGAAAAGATGGTTACAGAAGCCTGACTGGTCTGTCACTCAAGCTTGTAAACAGAACAAAGATGATCTAGTCTCTGACTATGAGGCAAGATTAGAAATACTGCTTGTAAAATACTCTGACCTATCCATGCTGAGTCCTGGCATAGAAAATGCTTTATCTGCCCTACTTATAAATGGCTCCTCCCTAAACTCAGTAATTTAGAAACAGGACTGGAAAGCCACCTATCCAGCTGAATTAGTCTCCAAAATATGCCTTTCTGGCATAAGGATGATTTTCATTCAGTTGTTTTGAGACTCTTTTGTAAGAAAAATTTGCATTTATAAGGAAAATCTGCATTTGTCGGAGCGTCTACCTCTCCGCACCAGAAAGAGAAGGACCAAATCTCTAGAAACTCTTAAAATAAAGCATTGCCTTTAATTTACATTGACCTTTGTTTAAGATTCATTTCCTGGCTACTTTGTCTTAACTGGGCCTGTACTTACACCCTTCCTTCTTTCTTTGCAGAAGAAAGGCCTGATGTCTAAACCTTTGAGATGTAAATTTTCTACCTTGTCTTACTGAGGAGCCATCACTTTGGAATGCAGTTTAGGGGAGTTGATTCTGAAGAAGGAGGAGGAGGAGAAAGGGAAGAGAAAGAAGAAGCAGAGGGAGAGGAAGAAGAAGAAGGAACTATTTGGAAACTGGCAACTGAAAAGTCATAATTTTTTTCCCCCCAGAAATTTCAGTAAAATGTGTTACCCATCTGGGCAGTTAATCTTGCTCCATTGACTAAAAACACAATTTGGGTCTAAGATATTCTTTTTTTTTTTTTGAGTCATGGTTTCACTCTGTTGCCCAGGCTGGAGTGCAGTGGCACGCTCTTGGCCACTGCAGCCTCGACCTGCTGGGCTCAGACGATCCTTCCGCCTCAGTCTTCCAAGTAGCTGGCACTACAGGCATGTGCCACCATGCCTGGCTTAAGATATTCTTTTATAAACTAGTGAGTTTTGTATTACTGTACCTGGCTCTTGGCTAAATTTTTGCAATGAAAGCTATAAGATCTGCTTCTGAATGTATGTTTATATATGTTTGCATATATGTTATACATGTGTGATGTTTTCTACTTTTAGATGGTATTGCCAAAATTATAAGAGTTCTATTTAATTGGCTTAAAGAAAAATAAGTGCTTGTATGAATTAAGTATTCCTTGAACTCTTAGAAAGATAGGAACTAACCCAACATGATTTTCAAGTTCACATGATCTGTGAAAGGACAGACCGAGAACAGGAAACCATTTCTTATCTTGTTCTTAAACCCTAACACAATGATGGGAAAGTGGAGGCTATGTCCTGGAGAAATGCATTTTTTAAACTTGTTCCTAAACCCTAACACAATGATGAGAAAGTAGAAGCTATGTTTTAGAGAAATGCATACTTTAGGTAAAGATTTAACTTTGCCAAATTTGTCTTTTCAGAAACACAGACTTCTCAAACATGTCCAGTATCGACCCATTATATACTTGGTGGATGGTAACCAGGACTCCCCCTCAGGGTTTTCTGTCCAGACTTCTTGGTGCCGGGCGTCGGAGGTGTCTCATGGCTTTTGTCAGTGGAATCCGGCAGAAGTGGCAATCAAGCTTGCCTAGAGTAAAGGGAGTTTGCAAGGCCTAAGACATCATGTATTAGGCAAAAGTTATGCAAACTACAAAATTTTTGATTACAAAATTATGCAGATCACAGGGCTGCCCACTGGGAATGCATAGGAGATGAGGGGAAGTGCACTCTTCATTAGCTCTAAGAAATGTTATTCAGAGCCTGGCTCAGCCTGTAATCTCGCACCTTTAGGAGGCTGAGGTGAGTGGATTGCCTGAGCCCGCGGGTTCGACACCCGCCTGGGCAACTTGGCGAGACCTCATCTCTACAATAAATCAAAAATTAGCCAGGCGTGGTAGCGCGCGCCTGTAGTTCCACTACTTGGAAGGCAGAGGCGGAAAGATCGCCTGAGCCCAGCAGGTCGAGGCTGCGGTGGCCCGGAGCAGCCACTGCACTCCAGTCTGGGCGACAGAGTGAGACTCCAACTCAAGAAAATAATAAAAAAAGAAATGTTATTCAGGAATGTATAGGAGCACTAGAATCCTTGTCACACCCTTCTCTAGGGGCTATGATAATATGGTCAGACAGTGGGTCTCTGTGTCACAGAGTCTCCAAGACATTCACAGGTGGTCAACAAGGACGTCACGGCAGTCACGCCTACCTGACTGCAACATCTCCAGGGAAAGGATTTAAGTCAGGGTTCAGGGGACTACAGGGCCACACTTATCTAGAGTGTAGGTCTACTTCCTGTCTGTGGGAGGTGAACCTTTCTTAAACAAATCATTTCTTCTTTTACCTCTTTGTGTGTTGCAATTCTTTGCATTACTCAGATCTCTGTTTACCAGCGCGTCCCTCCGGCATGCCTGTTCTGGAGGTGCTGCACCCCTCTCCATCCACCCATCTACCCTTACCCTATCCATACCCTAACAATCTGGAATAATTTTCCATAAATAAAAGTTAATTTAAATGTGTTGGTTTAATTAAAACAAGTATGCCTTCAGAGTTGCCAGCATTAAATAAAATACAGCTACAAAGCTTTATTCTACGTGGGTTTACTAGTCAAATAATTTTATATTATCACTACTAAATGTTTAAGATTAAAGTGTATGCTTTAAAAAATTATTTTATTTTTGAGACAAAATTCACTCTGGCGCCCAGGTTGGAGTGCAGGGGCACAATAATGGCTCACCACGGTCTTGAACTCCTGGGATCAAGTGATCCTCCTGCCTCAGTCTCCTTAATAGCTGGGACTGTAGGCATGTGACATCACGCCCAGTTAACTTTTTGGTTTTTAGAGATTAGATCTTTTATGTTGCCCAGACTGGTCTGCAAACAAGGACAATTTGACTTCCTCCTTTCCAATTTGGATGTCCTTTATTTCTTTGTATTGCCTAATTTCTCACCTGCAATTCTTTTTTTTTTTTTTGAGTTGGAGTCTCACTCTGTCGCCCAGACTGGAGTGCAGTGGCTGCTCCCGGCCACTGCAGCCTTGACCTGCTGGGCTTTGGCAATCCTTCCGCCTCAGTCTTCCAAGTAGCCAGAATTCAGGCGTGTGCTACCACACCTGGCTAATTTTTTGATTTATTGTAGAGATGAGGTCTCACCTGCCCAGGTGGGTCTCGAACCTGCTGGCTCAGGCAATCCACTCACCTCAGCCTCTCAAAGGTGCGGGATTACAGGCTGAGCCACTGAGCCCGGCCTCACCTGCAATTCTTTTTTTTTGAGTTGGAGTCTCACTCTGTTGCCCAGACTGGAGTGCAGTGGTCGCTCCCGGCCACCGCAGCCTCGACTGGCTGGGCTCCGGTGATTCTTCCGCCTCAGCCTTCCGAGTAGCCGGAACTACAGGCGTGCGCTACCACGCCCGGCTGATTTTTTGATTTATTGTAGAGATGAGGTCTCACTGCCCTGGCAGGTCTCAAACCCATGGGCTCAGGCCATCCACTCACCTCAGCCTCCCAAAGGCGTGGGATGACAGGATGAGTCACCGAGCCCGGCATCACCTGCAATTCTAATAGTATGATGAAGAAAGTTGTAAAGGTGGGCATCCTTGTCTTTTTTCAGATTGTAGAGAAAAAGTTTTCAATTTTTCCCATTCAGTTTGATGTTGGTTGTGGGTTTATCAGATTTGGCCTTTACTGTGTTGAGGTAGTTTTCTTCTATACCTAACTTGTTGAGAGTACTTTTGTATTATGAGGGATGCTAAATTTTATCAAGTGCTTTTCTGCATCTACTTAGATAATCATATGGTTTTTGTTCATTGTTGTGTTGATGTGATGTATTATGTTTATTACTTTATCAAACCATCCTTGCATCCCTGGGATAAGTCTCAATCATAGTGAATTATCTTTTTGATGTGTTGCTAGATTTGTTTTTGCTAGTATCTTGTTCAGCATTTTTGCATCTATGCTCATAAAAAATATTGGCTTAGTATTTTCTTTCTTTCTTTTTTTGGTATTCTTATCTAGTTTTGGTATCAGGGTGATGCTGGCCTTCTCGAATGAGTTAGGAAGAATTCTCTCATCTTCAGTTTTCTGGAAGAGTTTGAAAAGAATTGGTATTAGTTCCTCTTTAAATGTTTGGTAGAATTTTGAAGTGAAATCATTGGATCTTGGGCTTTTCTTTGATGGGAGACTTTTTAAATTGCGGGTTCAATCTTGTTACTCATAATTGTACTGTTCAGGTTTTCTATTTCTTGGTTCAGTCTTGGTAGGTTGTATGTGTCCAAGAATATATCTGTTGACACTAAGGGTCCTATGTCAGCCCAGCCCATGAATGCTCAGCCCCTCAGCTTGGCCGGGGCACTGATTCCCCAGGGGGCAATATACCACCCCATCTCAGGCCTGCAGAGTGTGTCTGTCTGGGTGGCCCAGGCACCATTTCCCTGGGATGTAGCACGTTGCTTCAGTGTAGGTGCTGTAGTATGTGGCTTTTCTGGGTGGTCAACACATCGTTTCCTGGGATGCAAGTCACTGTTTTAGCTCTGGCCCAAGTGGGCAGAGAGAGGGGTAGGTGGAGTGGCTACAAGTCAGCTTGACTCTGCAGGGAGGGTGTACCAGCTGCTTGTAGATCAACTTGGGGATGTCAGGTCGCTAGCCTGGGTTGGGTTGGCAGCGGCTGAGCCTCTGGGATAAAGGAACCATGGCTACCTTCACCCTGGGGAAAGACACACACCAGCTGTAGTTACAGTTCCAAGGTGGTGGAGCACCGAGGCTGTGGGGACCATGGGTACCTGCACAGTGTCAAGTGTCAGCTCCTTCTCTGAGGTAGCACAGCTGTGTGGCTTCCAGGAAGCTCCTGTAGCCAGGTGTGGTGGCTGTGAGGACTGCAAGAGACTCAGTGCTGAGGTCTGTAGGTGTCTAAGGGGCTTCTGGGATCCTCTTGCTAACCTCCTCGCTGTACAAAGATGTTCTTCCAGGTTCCCAGGGGATCCCAATTAGGGGTGGGTGGGTGGAGGCCCAGTGCTTCCTTCCATCTTCTCTGTGGCCTTCTCAAGCATCTGTCAATCGTCTGTGCGCTCTGGTACTATCTCTCAGTTATTTCAGAGGGAGTTGTGTGTTCCTTGACTGTGTTTGTGAGGGGGATTAGTGCCAGGGGTTTCTGCAGGCCATCCTGCTAACCCATGCATGTGTGTTTCTTTCTTTCTTTTTTTTTTTTTAGTTGGAGTCTCACCCTGTCGTCCAAGCTGGAGTGCAGAGGCATGCTCACGGCTACCGCAGCCTCGACCTGCTGGACTCAGACCATCCTTCCACCTCAACCTTCCAAGTAGCTGGAACTACAAGCATGCACCATCATGGGTGGCTAATTTTTTGATTTATTGTAGAGACAAGGTATGATCCCAAAGTGCCGGGATTACAGGCTTGAGCCACCACTCCCGGCCCACTCCGTTTTCTCATCACAGCAAAGCAAAGACAGCCAAGGAACACACCACTCCATCTGAATGAAAATAACTGAGAGAGAGCACCGGAGCATGCAGAGAAGTGACAGACACTAGGAATGGCCAGAGAGGACAGAAGCAACTGCCGCGCCTCTAGCCCTCCTCTCCCAAACTGGATCCTCTGGGAACCAGGAGGAACCTCTTCTTACGGCAAAGCGGTTAGCAAGAGGATCCCACTCAGGTAGCAAATTGTGTGCTTGGAATCATTTTAAAGCCACATGGCACAGTGCAAGTGCAGTGTCCTTCATGTGTGTCAAGCACAACAGTAACACAAAAGACACACATGCCCAAGATTTTTAGGACTCTTGCTTTCCTGATGACAAGATAAGCTGCAGTCTCTGAATTTCCTGTTTTCCTGGGCTGTTTCATAGCTACTGTATTTCTTCTTCTAGCCTTTCTTCTAAGTGTCTTTGAAACCCAGCGCTCAGAAGGAAAGCTTGTGAGCAGTTATGATGAAGCCCTTTTGAAAACAGCTTCACGTTTCCCTCCCACTCGGGCCAAGGCTTGACTCGGATGCATAGCTGGCAACTCCCACTCCTGATAACAGTGCCCGGGCGGATGACCGGCTGGCCTTGATGGAGAACCTAGCCAGCTTGTGCCCGAGGCTGTTTTCACACCCCTCCCCTCCACAAACTGTTTAGAAATATGGCTGCATGTATTTCCCTCCCCACCAAGTCCATTGTTTCTCTCACTAACTGGCACTATATTTTGGTTAAGCTATGGAGCACATTTACAAATTACTTCATCTCAATTGAGTTCTGACGATGCATTTGGGATCAGATGTTGCCCGAGTCTGACGTACTCTGGGCATCAAGAAGAAGGAACGTGGCTCTACGTGTACAGACCGCAGGCCATCTTTCGTCTTTCGTTGTTTCGAGCGCCCTCTCAGCCTTCTCATCAGCCTTGCCAGTGAGTCAGAATACACACTCTCACTGCGAACATTGCATGGCAAAAGGTACCTTATGGACGTGGTTGGTTTGAGTCTCTTGAGATGGGCAGTGGGTCCTAGAGTGTCCACATGCGGCCAGTGTCATCACAGGCCCTGTTGAGGGGGACGGGGGAGAAGACAGGGGCAGTGGGTACAGAAACAGGTTGGAGTGACACGTGGTGGCCTTTGGAAACAGCCAGGCCAGAAGCCGATCCTCCTTAGGGCTTCTGGCTGGAACCAGCCCTGCTGGCACCTTGATTTTAACCCCTTTGGACTTCTGACGTGCAGAACCCAAAGAACATAGATTTGTGTTATTTATTTATTTGAAATGGAGTTTCACTCTGTCGCCCAGGCTGGAGTACAGTGGCATGATCACAGCTCACCACAGCCTCGATCTCTTGGCCTCCGGCAATCCTTCTGCCTCATTCTCTCAAGTAACCAGGACGATAGGCACATGCCACCACAGCTGGTTAGTTTATTTTTTGTGGGAACGAGATCTCACTATGTTGCTTAGGCTGGTCTCAGACTCCCAGGCCCATGTGATCCTCCCACATCAGCCTCCTGAGTAGCTGGGACTATGTCTGTCTAATTTTAAAATGTGTGTGTGTGTGTGTGTGTGTGTGTGTGTGTGTGTGTGTGTGTATGTGTGTGTGTAAATGGGGTCTTACTATGTTGCTCAGCTGGTCTCAAATTCCTGGGTTCAAGTAATCTTCCTGCTTCGGCCTCCCAAAGTAAGTGCTGGGATTACAGGTATGAACCATCATGTCAGGTCAAATTTGTGTTATTTGAAGCCACTATTTTTGTGTGATTTGTTACAGCAGCAGTAGGAAATGAATATACATATATGGCAACTCTTTAACTTTGGAAGCACTGCCGAGCTGATTTCCAAATGGCTGTAGCATTCTCCATCCCTGCCAGCTCTTGGGGTGGCCAGTTTTTTGGTCACAGCTAGTCCAGTGGATTTGCAGCTCACTATGACTTTAGGTAGCATTTCCCTCGTGGTCATGTTGAACATCTTGTTTTATGGTTATTAGCCAGCCAGATACAACCTTTGATGAAGTGTCTATTAAAATATTTTGCTTACTTTAAAGTTGTGGACTTTTCATTTATCCTGATATACTGATTTGTTTCCTTCTTTAGGGTAGCTGTTACCCTGGCTTTTATTATGGTAGGTAAATGTGCCCTTTGTTATACTTTATATCCGTGGGATTATACAGCCCAGACTCATCTCACTCTGCTGTCTTTCGCGTGTTGTGACATTGGTGAGACTCATCTGTATTGCGGTATGTTATTTCTAGGATATGCATTCTCACTGCTGAATAACAGTCGGTCGTGACAGTCCTGCATTTGTTGTCTGGTCTGCTGTGTGTGGGCATTTGAGTAGTTTGTCTGGGACGATTGGAATTAGAGCCGCTCCGAGCATGTGTAGGTGGGCCTCTTGGTGCACATATTCACATGTCTGTGCACTGGTCTGTGTCATGGAAGGGACTGTCAGGTCGGAGAGTGTGCCTAGGTCCAGCTTGAGCAGATACTCCCAAAATTGTCCACAGAGGGGGGTACCCATTTGGACCAGGCTCTTCTGTCATTGGGCATTTCCATGCGTGGGGGACATACCCAGGGGCCTTTCTGACCTGTGTGGCCAACACTGTCATCTTTGAGCTGGAGAAACAAGAAAGGATGGAAGAAGAGGTGCTGAGATTGGAAACCAGGACGAGGCTGGGGTGAGGGCCAGGGAGGGGCCAGGAGTGGGGGTAGGGGCCACAGGATGAGCAAGTCAGCACCTATTGAGCAACTACTGTATGCCCACACCACTGTCAAAGCCCTTGGTCTCATGTATTGGGGATCAGCTTAGACAGACATGTGGCCATCGACATGTGTGTGGGCACATGGGGACCTGTGAAATGGTGTCAGGGTGTGCAGGGTTTTCTGCTGTTGCCATGAGCAACAAAAGAACCAAACTGAAAAGGTGGCATCAAACTGTCCTTACTCAGGGGCATCCTGAATGACCCTGTCCCATGCCTGAGACACGTCTCCAATACAGAGGCAGAAATGAGGTGAGAAGAAGTCACGACATCAAGCCTGACTCTATCACGACCTCCCTCTATGAGGAACAGGGTGTCTTGGCAACCCAGTTACGGGTTCGCTGACCTCTCCTGCATTGACTTTCCTCTTTCCTGAACCTCTACATTCTCAACCCTCCCAACAACATTCTGATCCTTCTTTTTTTGAGTTGGAGTCTCATTCTATTGCCCAGGCTGGAGTGCAGTGGCACACACGCTCATGGCTACCCCAGCGTCGACCCGCTGGACTTCGGTGATCCCTCCGTCTCAGCTTTCCAAGTAGCTGGAACTACAGGAGTGCATTACAATGCCCAGCTAATTTTTGGTTTATTGTAGAGATGAGGTCTTGCCAAGTTGCCCGGGCTGGTCTTGAACCCGCAGGCTCAGGCAATCCACTTGCCTCAGCCTCCCAAAGTGCTGGGATTATAGGCTGAGCCACCGAGCCCGGCCAACGTCCTGATTCTTTATGGGTCCCAAAGTAGTTTTTTCTTCCACAGTGGGAGGGTTAAGCGCAGGTGCTGTCAGGGGCTGGGCCCACAGGTGATGATGCCACACCCTGCAGAGATGCCAACCAGGATACCAGCCAGGGGGCCCTATGAGAAGCCTGGCATATGGCTTTTATGTGAAATCTCCCAGTAAAAAATAGCTGAAGTAAGTAGGCCAAGTAAAACACACCTTTCTGCTGTGTGCAGTCTCTTTTATATACTTATATTTTTAAGATCTATTTTAAATATATTTCTGTATTGCCCAGGCTGGTCTCATTCTCCTGGCCTCAAGTGATCCTCTTGCCTTGGCCTCCCAAAGTGCTAGGATTATATACATCAGCCATCACTTTCAGCC
Source organism: Carlito syrichta (assembly GCF_000164805.1). Classification (NCBI taxonomy): domain Eukaryota; kingdom Metazoa; phylum Chordata; class Mammalia; order Primates; family Tarsiidae; genus Carlito; species Carlito syrichta. Next base: position 135,106 of record NW_007249310.1, on the reverse strand, counting down.
TCTGTTTTACATATTTTAAAATGTGCTTTGAATCAGCAGAATCTTGTTTAAAGTAACGAGCTCTGGCAGGGAGACCACGGGGAACTCAACACATAGACCAGGAAAAGCCTGCGTGCCAGCCCCTCTGACCATCCAGTCAGCTGTGCAGGGAGCAGACGCCTCTGCAGGATGGACTTCCATGGGGAAGGGGACTGTTCCACTCACCCCACATGGAGGCCTCACTGGCTCTCCCTGGCACAGACTGCCTCCAACTTGGGCTCTGGGAAGGGGGATTCCCTCCTGAAACAAGCACTACTCTGGCTAATGCATCCACTGGCATACCCACAACCCAGGCCCCGGCTCTCTCTAGGTACAGACGTCCGGTCTCCTGAAACCCACCCACCCTGGGGGACCGGGGGAGAGGTTTCTCTCCCCCCACCAGCCAGGACACACGAGGCCCCATCACTGCCTTTCCTCACCTGGCCCAATGGACACAGTTGTCCCCATTAGGGGAGGGAGGACATGCTCAAGTCCCCCCACCCCCTTTTTCAGATTGCCTTTTTATTGTTGGTGAGGAAGATCTTCAAGAGTCAATACAGTGTGGTCTTTCCCCAGAGGCATGTTGAGGGAAGGTCAGCCCAGAGGTGTCCCAGGGAAAGCTTATAGCATCAGTGCTTTGACCAAGAGCTGCTGGACACATTCCCTGGGGAGAAGGTGGTTGTCCCTATTGCTCCTCCTCTCCCATGGCTATCCCAGAGGGGTGAGTGGCCACCAGTCCTGCAGTGGGAGGGGGTCAGGGAGAGAACAGACAACAGAGGAGACAAACTGGTGACAACCACAAGCAGGAATGTTCAGTCCCTCCCGGACCTGGGATGATGGAAGAAAGCCTAAATGAGGTGTCAGACGGCAGCGTGTTAGAGAGCCAGAATCAGCACCTGCTTGAAGTGCACCCTCCCCAGGCAGATGACCAGGAACCGGAACTGCAGCCGGGCCTGCTCCCAGGGGCCTGTCCTGGGGACTCAGCATGGGGGAGTTATTAGGGTACCCGCTCAATCCCTCTGATCCAACAGATGCATCTAGTGGAGGAGGCTGATAGGCAAATGAAGCAATTGCCACCAATTGGCTCAATCCTCAGACAGTGTGACTCTGCCTCCTCAGAACCCAGGCTTTGGGAGCCACTGGGGCCACCGTCCCTCCAGCCGCCAAAGTAGGAGGAGTGGTCTGTGTGCTGGACCTCATGCAGCCAGGCTGACCTCGTGACTGGCAGGAGACAGCTGGGGAGGAAGAACGGCTGAGCTGGAAAATCTGACCCAGAGGCTGGAAGGCAGAGCAGCCTCCAGGTTCTGGATCTGAGGCAGGGTAGCTAGCACAGCTTAGACACAGGGACATGCATTGCCTACAGGCAGGCACAGCTGAGATAACTAGAAAACGAGATGGTCAGACACCCGGCTGGGCACCATCTCATCAGGACATACCCCTCTAGAACAATCTCTGCCCCGACCAGGCACCCAAACTCAACCTCGGAATGGGGGGCGTCTGGTACACTCTGCTACAGAAGCCACAAGCAAGGCGATAATGGAATTACTAAAGGCCCTGGGGCATGATGTTTTCAGGAAGAAACTTAATTAGACTGTAAAACTAACTTTTACCATTATCTCGAGACTTTTACGGGGTGCAAGTAAGCTTATAAAGAGACTATAAGAATAAAAACTTGTGATCAATAAACTGTAACTCACCACACAGCACACAAATCTTAGTTTAAGAAATAGGCTGCTTCATCACCATTAAGAAAAAATATAGAGTACTCAGGTAACAACAGGCCAATGTGTCCTTTCTGTTTAGGCAGCCATGCTCTCTCCTGAACATGCCTTTTCTTTCTAATAAAATCTTGTCTTTAACTAAACTTTGGACTCACTCTAAAATTCTTTTTTGTGGTGAAGTCAAAACCCATGGAGAAATTACACCCACATTACTCGGCAACAGATGCAGGACATAGCAGTCCAGGGTTCAAGCACTAGGTTTACTGGGCTGGTAAGAGGCTGATTAGCATATAAATGATGAACTCAAGTGGCGTTTCTTCTGCCCAGGGTAGGGCTTTGTCCCCAGACAGTTAAAGGCACACCAGGAATCACATTGACTCTGTTAGTGTGCTCTATAAACCTTGTCTCTAGGACTCACACAGCCTGTCCACGTCACCATCACCAGGAGTACTATGTCAGGGTCATTGAGTGAGTGGGGTTTTGCTGGAATAAAACCCACTGAGTTCCCCTGGGCAGTGCTCCCTAGCTTGACTGGGCCTGCACAGCTCAGAAACCCATCTTTCTGGCTCCCTTATACCACATCTCTAAATAAATGCAAACTAATGCACTTAAGGGAAACATAAGACCACCGAGAAAGGGTTGCAGAACGTTGTAGGCATGGACATAACTGGATTTAGAGTAAAACGTCCAGCCAGTCACAGTGGCTCATGCCTGTAATCCCAGCAATTTAGGGAAGCGGAAGCAAGAAGATTGCCTGAGCCCAGGGATCCGAGACCAGCCTGGGCAACTTGGCAAGATCTTGTCTCTACAATAAATAAAAAACTTAGCTCGGCCGGGTGGGGTATGTCTGTAGTTCCAGCCACTTGGAAGACTGAGGCAAAAGGATTGCCTGAGCCTAGCAGCTCAATGCTGCGGTGGCTGTGAGCATGGCTGGGTGACAGAGTGAGACTCCAATTAAAAAAAATAGAGTAAAAAATCCACCTGCTGACTTCTCCCCCAGTCGTCCATGGTCTCCATGAAGCTTGGGTTGTGTGGAGTTTAGTCCACCAGGCAGGTCCTGGTGCCCAGCCTCCACTCTGGCCTTGCCAGGCTGAATGCCCCGAATCACTGACTTGAGGGGGTCTGTGGGTGCCCAGGAGAGGGCCCTTATGGGGCTCAGGGCTGTAGGTCTTTACCAGTTGGGAGAGACTCATTTTGAATATTTCACATGGTCACAGTCGTTAGGGCCACACAAAGTCCCTTGGGGTGGAGGGGGTGGTGGCTGCTGACTGCTTCTAACCTGCCCCTGGGCCCCCACTGCTCTGACTCTGGCTCATATGGGGTCTCTTTCGACCCAGCGACTTGCTAGTTGACTGCTAGGGCAGACGCTATGTCGCCTTCCCCTGGCTCCGTGCCGTCTCTTTGGTGTTGGGTCCGAGTCTCTCTGCAGAGGAAGGAGATAGGAAAATGCAAACACTCCCTACCCCAGACCCCATCTCAGGACCAGAGTGGAGGGCCCAGGAGGCCCACTCTGAGTCTCCCAGCAGACAGACCCAGAACTATTCCCCCTGCCCAGGCCAGGGTGACCACTGAAAGCGCCTACTCTCAGAACAAATGCCTCCCACTCGTCCTCCACCTGGGTTTGAGGAAGACCAGTGTGTTGACCCCGGACACTGGTGTTGGAGAACTCCCAGGGCCCCCTGCACCATCAAGATGCAGCTTCTGGGGAGGCCGTGGCCATGGTCAGCCAGGCTGGGCTCGGCCTCATCTGGTTGCCTTGTCTCAGAGGCCACACAGGCCTGGAAGCACCTTCCATCTCTGAGATTCATGATCTGCCCACTGTCCACCAGTGTGGGCCAAGGAGATCGCTTTCCAGGCTCTTGGCAACAGTGCTTCATTTTGAAAATGGGGTGCACTTAGCTGACACACCACTTGGCCAAGGTGCCACGAGCCGCCGTGTTAACCGGGAGGAGAGGGTTTTTCAGCACGAACCCTGGCCCCCGCCTTGGGGACAGAGCTGCTCCGAAGTCTGGGACCGGTGTTTCCTCAGGGCCATGTCTCTCCTGAAGGCCGAGACCTCTTGTTCGTTACCTCTCCCTGGAGATGCCGACATCCTGCACTGTGCTGGACACAGCTGCTGTCAGGGTCCCTACCACATCCACTCCACCCCACTTAGCCCAAGGACAGGGACCCTCCTGTCCATCTCCACCACCATCCTCTCACTGGACAAGAGACCCCCTTCATTCTGGAACTCACATGCTCAGGACCACAGAACCCAGAGGATCCTCGTGGGGTGAACTGGGCGTGGGCCAACCTCAAGACCCAGTCAGGTCACCGAACTGGTGCCAGTGGGGAACTCAGCATCATCTGCTGCTGGTGACAGTTCTCACTGGGCTTTCCCTGCAAGTTGCACAGAGTCCCCTGAATGACACTGGCTGGTAGCTCTCACTGGGTTCTGGGAACTGCCGTGGGTGGTCTCACTCAGGCCAAGGTGGGTAGTCTCCTGCTGCTGGACCATGATTAGAAAATTAAAAATAAATAAAGTGTTAATGTTGGTTCATTACCAGCAACACATGTACAGCACTGCAACGTGTTAATAATAATAGGGAGGGTAGGGCGCAGTGGTTCACACCTATAATCCCAGACTTTGGGAGGCTGAGGTGGGAGGATTGCTTGAGGCCAGAAGTTAGAGCCCAGCGTCACAGGACCTTTGCGTGTCCCTGCACATCCACTTTCCCTGCATTTCACACATGAGGCTTCCTGGAGCACATCTTTCTGCCTAGCAATAAGGACAGAAATCATCTCTGAGTTTCCCCATTGTCCTGCGAGTGTAGACAGCAACGGGTTTTGTTTTGTCTTTGCTCTCAGAAGCAGCGTGTGTTTATGTCGACAGAAAGGAAGAGCAAAGTCCTCTGCGTGCTCCAAATCCTCAGTCCGGTGTGGGGCTGGGTGTGAAGGTTGCATTCCGGCTGGAGACCACAGAGTCCGCTCTCCAAGGGCAGCCTGGGTCTCCCTTGTAGCTGCTCTGGATGCCAGGCCTGTAAGGCCACACACCAGGCTCATGGACGAAGAATCCTGAGGCTCGGTTTCCTCATTCACAATCTCTCTGTGGCTGGGAGGGCTTGAGTGTAAGTGTGCTGTGATTAGAAATACCCAGGACACAGAGGCCGGTGTTAGGAAGTATATAGTACTTGTAGTGGAGAAACGTAAGAAACAGCCGAAATACCTATTAAGTAGGAAACAGCTGAAAGGAGACGGTGGCACAGTCACACTGTGGGATAATATGTAACAGTTTTAAGAATACAAAAAAGCCAGGAGTGGTGGCTCATGCCCGTAGTCCCAGCGCTTTGGGAGGCCGAAGTAAGGAATCACTTGAGTCCAGGAGTTTGAGATCAGCCTGGACAACATAGACCTCGTCTCTACAAAAATAATCAAAGAAGTTATCCTGGTGTGGTGGCGCCTACCTGTAGTTTCAGCTACTTGGAGAGTGAGACTGGAGGATTGTTTGAGCCCAGGAGGTGGAGGCTCTGGTGAGCTGTAATTGTGTCACTGTACTTCAGCCTGGGCGAGAGTGAGACCCTGACTGGAAAAAAAACAAAAAACACACCAAAAAGCCACTCTTAAAAAAAAAGAATAGTGTTGATCTGCACATGTCACTGTGGAAGGATCTTTTTTTTTTGAGTTGGAGTCTCACTCTGTCGCCCAGACTGGAGTGCAGTGGCTGCT